>NC_061510.1:293123617-293184904 GCF_022539505.1 Lolium rigidum | reverse complement strand
ATGGAAGGTTCTAGAAGGTTCTAGAAAAGTCCGGAAGAAACCACCAAGGAAGGTGGAGTCCACAAGGGACTCCACCTCCATGGCCGGCCAACCCTAGTGGGGGAGGAGTCCCAAGTGGACTCCCCCTTAGGGAGCCGGCCACCCCACATGGGAGGTGGGAATCCCACCTTTGGGTGGGAGTCCTAGTTGGGCTAGGATTGCCCCCTCCTATGGAAGGTTTTGGTTCGGGTCTTATTCGAAGACTTGGACACCACCTCTTGGGGTTCCACCTATATAATGAGGGGCCAAGGGGAGGGGGCCGGCCACCCAAGAACCACCAAGGTGGCCGCACCCCATAGTGGCCGGCGCCTCCCTCTCCCCAAACCCTAGCCGCCGGCTCCTCCACATCCCGCATAGCTTAGCGAAGCTCCGCCGGACTTCTACACCGCCACCGACACCACGCCGTCGTGTTGTCGGATTCAAGAGGAGCTACTACTTCCGCTGCCCGCTGGAACAGGGAGGTGGACGTCGTCTTCATCAACAACCGAACGTGTGACCGAGTACGGAGGTGCTGCCCGTTCGTGGCGCCGGAACCGATCGTGATCAAGATCTTCTACGCGCTTTTGCAAGCGGCAAGTGAACGTCTACCGCAGCAACAAGAGCCTCATCTTGTAGGCTTTGGAATCTCTTCAAGGGTGAGACTCGATACCCCCTCGTTGCTACCGTCTTCTAGATTGCATCTTGGCTTGGATTGCGTGTTTGCGGTAGGAAAATTTTTGTTTTCTATGCTACGTTATCCTACGGTGGTATCAGAGCCGTGTCTATGCATAGATGGTTGCACGAGTAGAACACAATGGTTTTGTGGGCGTTGATGCTCTTGTTGTCTTTAGTTGAGTACTTTGCATCTTTATGGCATAGTGGGATGAAGCGGCTCGGACTAACTTTACATGACCGCGTTCATGAGACTTGTTCCTCGTTCGACATGCAACTTGTATTGCATAAGAGGCTTTGCGGGTGTCTGTCTCTCCTACTATAGTAAAGATTCAATTTACTCTTCTATTGACAACATTAGTATCAACGTTGTGGTTCATGTTCGTAGGTAGATTAGATCTATATCGAAAACCCTAAACCACGTAAAATATGCAAACCAAATTAGAGAGCGTCTAACTTGTTTTTGCAGGGTTTGGTGATGTGATATGGCCATAATGTGATGATGAATATGTATGAGATGATCATTATTGTATTGTGGCAACCGGCGAGGAGCCTTATGGTTGTCTTTAAATTTCATGTTGAGTAGTATTTCAAAGAAGTTGTAATAGTTGCTACATGGAGGACAATCATGAAGACGGCGCCATTGACCTTGACGCTACGCCGACAATGATGGAGATCATGCCCGAAGATGATGGAGATCATGTCCGTGCTTTGGAGATGAAGATCAAAGGCGCAAAGACAAAAGGGCCATATCATATCACATATGAACTGCATGTGATGTTAATCCTTTTATGCATCTTATTTTGCTTAGATCGCGACGGTAGCATTATAAGATGATCCCTCACTAAAATCTCAAGATAATAAAGTGTTCATCCTTAGTAGCACCGTTGCCAAGACTTGTCGTTTCGAAGCATCTCGTGATGATCGGGTGTGATAGAATCAACAAGTGCATACAACGGGTGCAAGCCGATTTGCACATGCGGATACTAAGGTGGCCTTGACGAGCCTAGCATGTACGGACATGGTCTCGGAACACGTGATACCGAAAGGTAGAGCATGAATCATATGATTGATATGATGAACACTTTGAGTGTTCGCCATTGAAATTACACCTTGTCTCGTGATGATCGGACTATGGTGTGGTGGATTTGGTTCGTGTGATCACTAAGACAATGCGAGGGATATTGTTTTGAGTGGGAGTTCACCTAGATTTTTAATTATATTGAATTAAAATTTGAACTCAATTTGTCATAAACTTAGTCTAAACTATTGCAAATATATGTTGTAGAGATGGCGTCCCCAATCAATTTTAACCAGTTCCTAGAGAAAGAAAAGCTTAAGAGCAACGGTAGCAACTTCACCGACTGGTTCCGTCATGTGAGGATCTTCCTCTCTGTCGGAAATCTGCAATATGTGCTTGATGCACCGCTAGGTGACCCTCCTGCGAAGCTGAAACCGATGAAGTAAAAGCTGTTTACGAGACTCGGAAAACTCGGTACTCTCAAGTTCGGTGTGCCATCCTGTGCGATGCTGGAATCCGATCTTCAAAAACGTTTTGAGCACCACGATCCTCATGAGTTGATGAAAGAATTGAAGACTATTTTCGAGACTCATGCGGCCGTGGAATGCTATGAAGCATCGAAACATTTCTTCAGTTGTATGATGGAAGAAGGCAGCTCCATTAGTGAGCACATGCTCGCCATGACCGGGCATGCGAAGAAACTCGGTGACTTGGGAATAGTGATTCTTAACGGATCGGGGATTAATCGTGTCCTTCAATCACCGCCACCAAGTTACAAGAACTTTGTGATGAACTACAATATGCGGAACATGAACAAGGAGTTACTCGAACTCTTTGGCATGCTAAAAGCTGCTTGAGATTGAGATCAAGAAAGAGCACCAAGTGTTGATGGTCAACAAGACCACTAGTTTCAAGAAACAGGGCAAGTCTAAGGGAAAATTCAAGAAGGGTGGCAAGAAAGCCGCCACGCCTCCTATGAAACCTAAGAACGGCCCTAAGCACGATGCTTCGAGTGCTATTACTCGCAAGGAGAAGGGACACTTGGAAGCGTAATTGCTCCAAGTATCCGGCTGATCCGAAGAGCGGCCTTGTCAAGAAGAAGAAAGAAGGTATATCCGATATACATGTTATAGATGTTTATCTCAATCGGTTCTCGTTCTAGTACCGGGTATTTGATACTGGTTCGGTTGCTCATATACGTAACTCGAAACAGGAACTAAAGAATAAACGAAGACTACTGAAAGATGAAGTGACAATGCGCGTTGGAAATGGATCCAAAGTCGATGTGATCGTCTGTCGGCACACTTCCTCTACATCTACCTTCGGGATTAGTTTTAAGCCTAAATAATTGTTATTTTGTACCCGCGTTGAGCATGAACATTATATCTGGATCTTGTTTAATGCAAGACGGTTATTCATTCAAGTCCGAGAATAATGGTTGTTCTATTTTTATGAATAATATCTTTTATGGTCGAGCACCACAAAAGAATGGCTTATTTTCGTTAGATCTCGATAGTAGTGATACGCATATACATAACATTGATGCTAAGCGAATTAAATTGAATGATAATTCTACTTATATGTGGCACTTGTCGTCTTGGTCATATTGGAGTGAAGTGCATGAAGAAACTCCATACTTGATGGATTACTTGAATCACTTGACTTTGAGTCACTTGATAGATGCGAAGCATGTCTAATGGGAAAAATGACTAAGACTCCATTTTCTGGTATGATGGAGCGAGCTACCGACTTATTGGAAATCATACATACCGATGTGTGCGGACCAATGAGTGTAGCATCGCGCGGTGGTTATCGTTATGTTCTAACCTTCACAGATGATCTGAGTAGATATGGGTATATCTATTTCATGAAACATAAATCCGAAGCTTCATCCCACCATACCGCAAGATGCAAAGTACACATAACAAAAGACAACAAAAGCGTCAACGCCCACAAAACCATTATGTTCTACTCATGCAACCAATCTATGCATAGACACGACTCTGATACCACTGTAGGGATTCGTAGCATAGAAAATAAAAAATTCCTACCGCAAGAACGAATAACAAGCCAATATCTAATCTAGTAGATGGAAGCAACGAGATGAAGATCATCATACCCTTGAAGATCGCTAAGCATTAACGAGATTAGATCTCGTGGTTGATGTAGTCGTTCACTTGCCGCTTGCAAAAGTGCGCAGAAGATCTTGACGGTGCCACAGTCGGGCAGCACCTCCGCACTCGGTCACACGTTCGGTGTTGATAACGACGTCCTTCTCCCTGTTCCAGCGGGTAGCGGATGTAGTAGATCCTCCTCGGAATCCCACCAGCACGACTGCATGGTGGCGGTGGTGGTGGAGATCTCCGGCAGCGCTTCGCCTAAGCACCGTGGGAGTATCGGGAGGAGGGGAGTGGCTAGGGTTTGGGGAGAGGGGGCACCCGGGGTGCCGGCCTTGGTGCCCTTGGGTGGTGTGGCTGGTGTGGTGGTCGGCCCCCTTCCTCTCCCCCTCATTATATAGGTGGAACCCCGTAGGATTTTCCAAAATTCCGATTAAGAGTCCAACTCAAAAACTTCAATATTGGTGAAACCTAGGGGAAGTGGGACTCCTCCCTTTCCTTCCCCTATGGCCGGCCATGATGGTGGAGTCCACCATGGACTCCACCTTCCCCTTTGGTCGGTCGGTTAGGGTTGGTGGAGTCCACCCGGGACACCACCTTCCATGATGATTTCTTCCGGAAGGTTCTAGAACATTCTAGCGCCTTCCATAAATGCACCGGATCATTTCCAAACTTGGAAAGTGACTTCCTATATATGAATCTTATTCTCCGGACCATTCCGGAACTCCTCGTGATGTCCTGGATCCCATCCGAGACTCCGAACAACATTTGAACTCCATTCCATATTCCATATCTACTTAAAACGGCATCAAACCTTAAGTGTGTCACCCTACGGTTCGAGAACTATGCGGACATGACGAGACTCCTCTCCAATCAATAACTAATAGCGGGACCTGGAGATCCATAATAGCTCCCACATATTCAACGATGACTTCGTGATCGAAAGAACCATTCACATAAAATAACAATTCCCTTTGTCTCACGATATTTTACTTATCCGAAGTTTGATCGTCGGTATCTCCATACCTAGTTCAACCTCGTCACCGATAAATACTCTTTACTCGTTCCGTGATATGATATCCCTTGTGAACCAGTCACATGCTTAAAAGCTAATTAGATATCATTCAACCGAGAGGGCCCAGATTATATCTATCCGTCATTAGGATGGACAAATCCCACTATTGATACAAGTGCCTCAACCCTATACTTTCCGAACACTTAATGTTACCTTTATAACAATCCATTTACGCAGTAGTGTTTGGTGTCATCAAAGCATCCATCCGGTGTAGGTGATTAACAAGATCTCATGGTCGTAGGATTAAGTTACTATGCATATTAAAGCTTGAAGCACAAAGAACTAAAAGAATTGATCATATGCTACGCTTACTATGGGTGTATGTCCATCACATCATTTACCTAATGATATGAACTTGTTATTAATAACATCCAATGTTGATGATCATGAAACTGTGATCATCTATTAATCAACAAGCTTGTTTAACAAGAGGCTTACTGGGACTCTTTTATGTTTACAGAACACACATGTATTAAATTTTCCGGTTAATACAATTATAGCATGAGATGCAAACTATTATCATAAATACAAAGATATAATAATAACCACTTTATCATTGCCTCTTGGGAATATCTCCAACACTATCATGTATGCCATGCTATGTACGAGACAGGATATCGCACATGCTGTTAGTTTGACCAGCATATATCAAAGTGATCCTGGAATGGAACACTGTACATCGCTCAAGAATATCCTGAAGTACTTGAAAAAGACTAATGATATTTTTCTTTGTTATGGAGGTGACCAAGAGCTCGCTGTAACCAGTTACACCGATTCTAGTTGGAACACTAATCCGGATGACTCTAAGTCACAATCTGGATACATATTTATTTTGAATGGTGCAGCCGTGAGCTGGAGGAGTGCCAAACAAAGCGTTGTGGCGAAATCGTCAACTGAATTAGAATGCATAGCTGCTTTGGAGGCTTCATCAAAGGCGATATGGATGAAAAGTTTCATTACTGAGCTTGGTGTGGTTCCTAGTGCGCACACCCGATGACCATCTATTGTGACAACATGGGTGCCATAGTCAATGCACATGAGCCAAGGTCACACAAGAAGCTGAAGCATATCAAGATACGTTTTCATTCTATTTGCGAGTATGTCGAAGATGGTGACATAAAGATTTGCAAAGTACACACAGATCTGGATGTAGCAGATCCGTTGACTAAACCTCTCCCTAGAGCAAAACATGACCTACACCAGAACGCTATGGGTGTTAGGTATATTACCATGTAATCTACATTACTGACTCTCGTGCAAGTGGGAGACTGTTGGAGATATGCCCAAGAGGCAATAATAAAGTGATTATTATTATATATGTGTGTTTATGATAAATATTTACATCCCATGCTGTAATTGTATTAACCGGAAAATTAATACTTGTGTGTTTTGTAAACATAAAAGAGTTCCTAGTAAGCCTCTTGTAAAAGTAGCTTGTTGATTAATAGATGATCATGGTTTCTTGATCATGAACATTGGATGTTATTAATAACAAGATCATATCATTAAGAGAATGATGTGATGGACACACACCCATAGTAAGCATATCATATGATCAAGTCATTAAGTTTATTTTGCTAATCCTTCGGCCATAAGATCATGTTAATCACCTGCACCGGATGGATGCTTTGATGACATCAAACACCACTTCATAATTGGGTGGTTATAAAGGTGGTATTAAGTATTCGGAAAGTATGGGTTGAAGCACATGGATCAAGAGTGAGATTTGTCCATCCAAATGAGAGATAGATATACTCTGGACCCTCTCGGTGAAATGTCATCCAATTAGCTTGCAAGCATGTGACTAGGTCAAAAGAGATGTCATATCACAGTACGAGTAAAGAGTACTTATCGGTAACGAGGTTGAACTAGGTATAGAGATACCGATGATCGAACCTCAGATAAGTAAAGTATCGCGCGATAAAGGGAATTTGTATCGTATGTTAATGGTTCTTTCGATCACGAAGTCATCGTTGAATATGTGAGAGCCATTATGGATCTCCAGGTCCCTCTATTGGTTATTAATCGGAGAGGTGTCTCGATCATGCCTGCATAAGTTCATGAACCGTATGGTGACACACTTAAGGTTCAATATTATTTAAGTAGACTAGTAAAAATGCCCGTGCGTTGCTACGGGTTTAGTTTTGCCACTAAGTACCTCACTACTGAAGCAACCCTTGGCTCCTCCCTTATGAGAGGAGGGGAAGTGGAAATCATTATGTTCCGAGGAGAGGAGCGCCCTTGGCGATCATTGCCCGATTGAATCTAAATACCATCCTCGACGCAACCTTATTTGCATCACCAACTCGATGGTCACCATCGACATGGTCTAGCCCACGTGGTTGCTCTCCACATTGGTCATGTCGTAGTAGAGCTTGAATATAGGAGCAAACATTAATTGAAGTCCTCTTTTGACAATTGTCCTTATATCCAGCAATATTTCAAAACATGCTCACTTTTTGGTCAATAAAATTCTATAGAAAAATAGTAACCAATTTAGTTGAGGGCTTCAATAACTGTACCTTTTGACATGTGTTAAGTCAAATCTTAATAACTTTAAATAACTTTATAGAAAAAGTAGCAATATTTATGACACTATTAATACCGCTACATTTATTTGGACATGTAGTTAAATAATATATTAATTTGATATCAAGTATGTTGCTAATTTTGTGTAAAAGTTTAGTCAAATATTAAAAAAATTGATTTTAAAAATAGAAAACATACACTTATTCGTGAAGGGGGGAGAGTAATTTTCAATGACATACATGTCGCAGGTCTCTTCGGCAAACTATAGACGCGAGCGATTGTAGTGGCACTGTTGCGGTGACTCGGCGACTCCCGTGTGAGGAAATATAGATGACGTGTGCAGAGTGAATCGGATTAGTCGCACTCGTCTCAGTGAGTTTGGGAGATAGATGGGGATCAAGAACGGACGACGCGGGCCGGCAACTGATCAATTCTTACAGATTCCCTATGTTCAAGGGGTTACAGGCAGCAGCGTCCTCCTTTTAGTCATGCGGCAGCAGCCTAACACATGACACATTGTCCCGTTTAATCCTTGCCCATCATCAGACAGTACATGAGGAATTAATTTATTCTCAGGTGGTACAATTCAACCGTAAATATACACGCGTCTTGTGTCTTCTAGGGAGTACTAATTCTGAAAGGAACCTCTTTTCTAGTCAGAACCGTGCGCTTGGTCAATTGGTTACCACTCGACTTGTGGTTTGCAGCCCATAAGGCAAATTTCGGAGAAGGCCTGGCAGTTTCGCGATGCGAGAAGGCCCAACGGCTGAGTGATTCGGTGTTCCGCTGGTTTCGGCTGGCCAACGCGAGCGAGCAGGAGGCACGGACGAAGCAGGGAACACGACAGAAAACGAACCGTTTTTTTGACTTGCCGGTGGCAAGTTCTGTAATTTGGATGAAAATTGGGGGCAGAAAAAAACGGACGAACAAGAAGCCTTATTTTCTTTATTATTAGGTATAGATATGGAATATGGAATATGGAATGGAGACCGAATATTGTTCGGAGTCTCGGATGGGATCTAGGACATCACGAGGAGGTCCGTAATGGTCCGGAGAATAAGATTCATATATGGAAAGTCGAATTCCAAGTTTGGGAATAATCTGGTGATTTTTTATCGGAGGTTTGGAAGGTTCTAGAAGGTTCTAGGGCTGTCCAAAATATTCACTAAGGAAGGTGTAGTCCTGGAGGAACTCCAGCAACCCTAGCCGACTAACTAAAGGGGAAGGTGGAGTCCATGGTGGACTCCACCACCTTGGATAGCCAAACAAGAAGGAAAGGGGGGAAAGTCCCACCCCAAGTCCACCTTTGAGTAGGTTTACTATTTGATTTTATGGAAGGTTTGCACTAGGACTCCTAGGAGGAGTTGGTTTGAACCCTTGGGTGTTCCACCTATATAATGAGGAGGAGAGGGGGCTGGCTGGCCACACCAAGGCTGCCCTGGCCGCACCCCCTCTCTCCCTAAACCCTAGCACCCCACCATCCTCCACCTCTCTCCCGCACGACAACGACAAAGCCCTGCAGGAGATCTCCACCACCATCGTCACCACGCCGTCATGCTGCCGGGATTCCGAGAAGGATCTACTACTTCCACTGCCCGCTGGAACAGGGAGAATGACGTCTTCATCAACACCGTACTTGTGACCGAGTGCGGAGGTGCAGCCCGATTGCGGCACCGTCGGGATCTTCTACTCTCTCCTGAGAGCGGTAAGTGATCAGTTACATCATCCACGAGATCCATCTTGTTAAACGATTAGCGATCTTTGAGGGTATGTTGATCCCATCTCGTTGCTACCATCTAATAGATTAGATCTTGGCTTGTTGTTCGTTCTTGCGGTAGGAATTTTTTGTTTTCTATGATACGAACCCCTACATGCTAGTGTTAGGATGTTTGACAAGATGGTGATCTAGGTGTTTGGCCTGAAATATCTTCGAGCCCCAAACGATGAAGATGTGTAAAGGTTGCTTGCACATAATGAGAAGAGAGGTTGGTCGGGGATGCTAGGAAGTGTAGATTGTATGCATTGGAGGTGGAAGAATTGTCTGAAGGCATGGGCATTGGCAATATTGTGGCAAGAGCCATGATCCCACCATTGTTCTTGAGGTGGTGGCATCGAAAGATTTATGGATTTGGCATTGTTTCTTTGGCTTGCTGGGATCACTCAACGAATCAATGTCTTGCATATATCCCCTTTGTTCACCAAATTATCCCATGATGAGCCACCGACTTGCAACTACAAAGTTAATGACCATGACTACACCATGGGGTATTATCTTGCCGATGGTAGCTACCCGACATGGGCTGTATTTGTGAAGACCATCAGAGAACATAAAAGAAGCTCATTTCGCCAAAGCTCAAGAAGCATGCCGGAAGACATTGAAAGGGCATTCGGTGTTTTGCAAGCACGGTTTGCTAAAGTGCGTGGTCTCGTTGGGACAAAAAATACTCTACGGAACATCATGACTTATTGTGTGATTTTCCACAACATAATCATCGAAGATGAGAGAGGGTTAGACTTAGAGTTTTTCTATGACAATGTTGGAACCCGTGTGCAACCTCAGAGAAACCCCGATCACATTCATGCTTTTCTTGAGACCCATAGAAAAATTGAAGATGCAAGCACACATGAACAACTCCACTAGGATCTCACTGATCGAGCACCAATGGATGCTCAAAGGCAATAAATGATGTGCCCATTTCATTGCATTCCCTATTTGATTTGTAAAACTATTTGATTTGAGTTGAACCATTGTTTATTTGGGTTGTAATTCAGAATACTGTAATTTGGACGATTAGTGTGTGATGTGACGATGAAATGTTATGATTTCATTTTACAGTCCACGGGAAATATGCTGTTTCCCACGTTTTTCGCGAACTAAACTTGACTGTTTCCGGTTCGTGTTTTATGGTAGCTGCGCTGCGCACCAAAATCACGTTTTCCGCGAACTAAACTTGACTGTTTACGGTTCGCGTTTTACAGCTCTAAGAGAAGGGCACAAGTTGTGCAACAAAGTGATAACAGCGCATAGGATTGGCAGGCGGCCATCGCCGCCCCCACCTGCTCCGGCCTCTTCGCATCCCCATGATTATAGAGGATGATCGTGGGAAAGATGTGGATCATAGCCACTACGAGTTGATGGGGGTTCCGGTGCAAGTGAGGAGGTCCGCACATAGGATTGCCTAGTTCATTGCCTCGTACCATGCCATTCGCTCCAACGACACACATGATGAGCCCAAAAAGATCTCATGGAAGAATGGTGGAATTGGCATGGACAACAATAGTTGCATATTTGTTGTATTTGTTTGAAAACTATGTGTTGTGTTGTCTCAAAACTATATTGTATTGTTGTATGTTGGTCCTTAAACTTGTTGTATTTGCTGTGAACAATTTCATGTACTTGTTGTATTTGTTGTGAACAATTTGTTGTATTTGTATGGTACATTTTATTTGCGAACTTATATGGTTGTTTGATATTCTTTGATGCATACTTGCGTGTGTTTGTTTGCGCCGCGCTGCGCGCTGCATAATGGAGCGCCCGACGGAGGAGCTCTTTTACCGCGCGCTGTGCAAAATGGAGCATCCGGCGAGGCAAATTTCAGCGCAGCACGCGCTATCCGTTTAAAGCACGGGAAGCAAGGTTTAGCACGCCGATTTTTAGAGCGCCTTGTAAGAGAAGGGCACAGGTTGTGCAACAAAGTGACAACAGCGCAGAGGATTCGCACGCGGCCATCGCCGCCCCCACCTGCTCCGGCCTCTCCGCATCCCCATTCCCCACACCTTCGCCACCACGCCGGAGAAGAAAACCGAAAGAAAAAGAAAAAAAGAAAATTCAAACCAGAGTCCCCAGAGACAGCGACGAAAACGCTGCGACATTTCAAATCGAATCAACCACCCCCACCCCCCGAGTCCTCCCCAATTCCAAGATCCCTCGCCACGCTCCCAATTGACCCCCCAAATTCCAAGATCTCCTGCCGCCGGGCTTCGATCCCGGAAGAGCTAGGGTTTGCAGCTCTTCCCACCCAGCTGCGCGATCGCAGCGTCCGCTCGGAGGTCAGCTAGGGTTTGGATTGGGGGTACAGCCCCGAGCGAGCTGTGGATTGAGATTTGGTAAGCCGTTGAGGCTCTGGATCGAACTGCGATGGTGGCGGCGGCTGGCGGAGGACGTCAGTGACGGCTGGTCTCCGACTCCGACTCCGAGGGGGGCGAACGAGCAGCCATGGTGCGGCTTCTCGGGCTGCGGGGCCTCAGCTTCGGGCCCGAGGAGTCGCCGCGCGAGATCACCGCCGCCGCCGCCGGGGACGCCACCCCGCCCGTGGGGAGCAGCGGCTGGCTCGTCCGCTTCTTCGACTCCGCCTTCTTCTGCGAGTGGATCGCCGTCAGCTACCTCTACAAGCACGACCACGCCGGGGTGCGCGACTACCTCTGCAACCGCATGTACACGCTCCCGCTCGCCGGACTCGAGGCCTACCTCTTCCAGGTCTGCTACATGCTCGTGCACAAGCCCAGCCCCTCCCTCGACCGCTTCGTCATCGACACCTGCGCCAAGTCCATGCGCATCGCCCTCAAGGTGCACTGGATCCTGGCCGCCGAGCTCGAGCTGGAGGAGACCGACGACCTCGATGGGGTTGACAAGGTGCAGGAGCAGTGCCAGGCTGCGGCGACCGTGCAGGGCGAGTGGCCGCCGCTGGTCCGGCCTGCGCCGCTGTCCCCTGTCGCCAGCCCGCGCGCCAATCCCATGCTCAGCAGGATACGCTCCTCCAAGCAGCGGCTCATGTCCCTCGCCTCCTCGCCCTCTCTCGGCCTAAGCCCACCTGCAAGCGGGACCAATGTGTCTGCCAACGCCGATGACGCTGGGAAGCAGCCTGTCACACCGTCATCCGAGGACAACAAGCTGCTTAGGAGATTGAGCTTTGGGCCCAAGGTCTTCTTCAGGCGCTCCATTGAGAAGGACGAGGAGCAGGATAAGGATGGCTTCTTCAAGAGGCTGCTCAGAGACAGCAAAGACAAGGAAGATTATGATGGAGACAAGGAAGGATTCTTTAAAAGGTTGCTCAAGGATAGCAAGGAGAATGACGAGGACGAAGGGGATAAGGATGGTTTCTTCCGTAGGTTGCTTAGGGACAGCAAGGACGAGGACGTGGAGCTCACACCTAGCTCCGATGGTTTGTTGAAGCGATTCTTCCGTGACAAGGAGGACAGACCCGGCGACGATGACGAGAAGGAGGGCTTCTTTCGCAAGATGTTCAAGGATAAGAATGACGAGAGGAGAGAAAGCACGCCAGCAAAGCATGGGGATGAGGGTAAGAGTTTGGAGGATGACGATAAAGAAGGCTTCTTCCGCAAGATGTTCAAAGACAAGAATGAAGAGAGGAAAGATGGTGGCAGTATGAAGCAAAATGATGATCAGGAAAAGGTTGGTGTGAACACCGAAGATGACAAGAAGGATGGTTTCTTCCGCCAACTTTTTAAGGAGAAGAATGATGAGAAAAAGGAAGGCACCACTCCTAGTAGCAAGAAAGAGGACGATGACAAAGGCAATAAGAGCATAGAGGACGATAGTTTCTTCCGCAGAATTTTCAAGGATAAGAATGAAGAAAAGAAGGGAGCTGCTCATGACAGGAACGAGGATGATAAGTGTGAGGAAGGTGATAAGGAGAATTTCTTCCGGAAACTATTTAAGGACAAACACGACGACAGGAAAATCGAAGGGCTTGATAAAAATGTTGATGATGGTAAGAGCACCAGTGGTATCGAGGAGGAGGAAAACTCAGAGTTCTTGTCATTCCGCAGGTTGTTTCGGGTGCACCCAGAGGATGCTAAGAGTGGGCATACAGAAGGTAGCCAGCCAAACGGCATTTCCGAGGGTAGCCCAGGTTCAGAGAGCTTTTTTAAGCGTTTGTTCCGTGATAAAGAAGACTCTGAGATTCTTGGCTCAAAACTATTGAAAGAGGCAAGACAACTACTCTTAACCATTCTTTCTTAGATTTGAAACTTTCAGTGTCTCAGAATTATTCATCATCATACTGAATAACCACTGCTTCGGACTGCACAAAGATATGTTTATTACTTCTTGGTGTAAGGTGACATTGTATCGCTAGTTGTCATAAATATTACACATTTGTCATTAGTAGTTTGATTTGCAACTCTCTTGTGGTCAGTATGTTGGAGCTTGGTTTTGGATTTCTTACGTTTATTCAATTTCTTCATCCATAGTGTCTGTGATATAAATAAGGTTGTTTTGAGGTGCTTTTGTTTGCTGTGTCCTGAACATATGATTATGGTGTTTGTACATATTTTGAGATTATAATTATTATTGCCATCCTTTTGCAAGTATGCTTGCCTTACTAACTGTAGTATATGTGTTTCAGAAACACCCTGACTCCATAGGAAACAGTGACAGACAAAGTGGAAAACCACCTTTACCAAACAATGTGATAGCAGAGCTTCGAAAAGGCTCTTACTACGCTTCGTTGGAGCTTGTTCAATCACTATGTGATACATCTTATGGTCTTGTCGACATATTTCCCGTGGAAGATCGTAAGATTGCCTTGCGAGAGGTAAACCAAGTACATTAGGCTGCCCTTTCAGCTATCTTTTTTATTCTTATTGTTACAACAGTTACAGTTTCTTTTCTTCGCATTCTAATTTATCCCTTGTTGGTTCTTTTCTGTGCCAGTCACTTACAGAGATCAATTCACATATTGCTTCCAGTGAGAAAAATGGAGGTGATTTCTGCTATCTTATTTGAGATATTTGTCCCATAGGTTACTGTATTTTTCTTAAATATATCTATCCTAACCTTTTCAAGATCAAAATTTCGGTGCTTCATCCCCTTTGAGATTACTTTTTAATCTTCAGTTGGAAGCTACATGAGATATCACATATGGACTGCCCTTTACTTTTCTATTGGTTTTCTGGCTGCAGTTTTAGTTATGGTCACCTTTCTTTGTACATAAATATTTGCTGCAGTTGTGTACTTGTGCTTCTGTAGTCTTGCCATTCACTGTTAGTAGTTTTGAAAGGATAATCAATGATAAAGTATGTTAATATATCATCTGCATATTCTATCGAGTCGACTTGTTCTCTTGCATTTTTGGTGCATGAGTAATCATGGTTTCGTATTTTGTGTGTGGTATTGTTGTATGTATTTGCTAAATCTGTCAAACCTGTTAAAACACACACAATATTGAAATATAGGCAGTGACATAGTACATCAAGCAATGTCCCTGTGTAATGAAAAGTATGTATTGTTATAACTTGTGATTTGAATCTGCCTTTTCTGTGGTCCTTCCTTTACTATACAATATCGGTGCAAATTAAACCAAGCGAACATGAAGCTATTTTCTTAATTAAGGCTCCATTGATATTGCAAAGCAGAGTCCTGAGGCTCTTTTTTTCCTTTGTTCTTTCTATGCACAGGAGTATGCTTTCCAATGGGGAAGGGCATATATCGAGTGGTTCATATACCTGAGGATGAATCTGTTCTTCTGAATTCTAGGGAGAAAGCTCCTTATCTTATATGTGTTGAAGTTTTGAAAGCAGAAACACCAGGGTATGTGGATTTGGTTACATTTTAGCATCGAACCTGCTCAGTGTCTATATAGTAGTCTAAACTGATCAGATTCCACAGTTGAGATTGTACCAAAATATTGTTTAATAGTAAAGCTAATGACATTTGTCACTTTATTTGTATTGGAGGTTCATTTAGATATCATTCTGATAGCATCTTTTGTTCTGTTATTCTAGTCACTCCAAAGGGTCCTCAGATGCGAACAAACTATCAAAAGGTGGGATACCGTTGGCTAATGGAGATGTTCAGTTGCCAAAGCCGCCGCCATGGGCATATCCTTTGTGGAGTCGACATGAACCACAAAGTTATGAAACAGACAGAATGCTGAACTCTACCTCTCAGGCTATTGACCAAGCCATGTCTCAACTACGGGAGGCTAAAGTGAAGTTCGTAAATGTTAGTTTCTCTATCGAGAAAATTGGCCACTCAAGAAGCATTGCAATGTCTGAGTCGGGGCGTAAGACACGGCAAGCTACGATAGAGTCACGTGATCTATCGGGAGATTCCCAGGCTGTTGTTGATCAGCCTATCGAGTGGGTAAAGGTTACTCTGTCTGCAGTTCCAGGAGTTAACATGGAAGATGTAGATGACAATGAACCGATACGTAAGAAGGACCATCGCCGTGTTCCAAGTACTATTGCAATGGAGGAAGTCAAGGTGCGACTCACACATGAAATTGTTTTTAGCTCTGGTGTCATTGCTAAATATCTCTTGTATTCCATTTCCACTTTGCTGTTTTCGTTTTTGAGGTTTGCAGTCTTCTAAATATTTAAACAATTAATTTTGAGACTTGTCGTTTAGATAATTGAGAGTAGAAAGTACTAGACTCAATGCACAATACAAAGTGATTTTAAGGGACCTTTTGTACTACTGTTTGTTGAATTGGTTTCCTTGACTAGGCTGCAGCATTAAAAGGAGAAGCCCCACCTGGTCTTCCACTGAAAGGAGTTGGTCAAAGCAGTCAAAATTTAGATCCTAAGGTGATTCACGATATTTTTCCCTCCACCATCTCTTATTTTTGGACATCTTCCTTAAGCTAGTAACTCAATTTTCCAATAGGCGGCTGATGGTGGAGATCCTAAACCGACTGATGCTTTGGCTGGTGAACTCTGGACTGTCAAGAAAGAGAGAATACGCCGCTCTTCTGTTCATGGAAAATTACCTGGCTGGGATTTGCGTTCCGTAAGCCACACGTTGCACAACTGTTCTGCTATTGGATTATTGACACATTACAATATTATTGCATATACTAGCCTCATGAGATTTGTTTTTTAGATTATTTAAATTTAGTCTCCTGAATGTCATTTTTTCTGAAGATTACCTTATTTTTGAATACAAGCCTTACCCCTCTGGCTGAGATGGATCAGGATGGGAATGGGCCGACCCGGACCTGGCCCTGGACCTGGCCCTGTTGGCCTCGAGGCCAATTTGCGAGGCCATGGGTCGGCCCATTCTAAAAACGTTAATGGCCTTGCTGACCCGATGGGTATCGCGGGTCGACCCGAAGCTTAGGTTGCGTATATTTCTTTCCACCTTGTTTACAGGATTTGCACACACATATTGATCTGATTAAGTGCAGTATGTGTACCAAGGTGTTTAGCTGGTTTTTATTTGACACGGAGCTAGCTGATGGGTCGGCTGACTGGTGTACGCATGCAACAAATGACTAATTTGTATATATAAGCTAGCTAGATGGATCGACTTGATCGATCTGGCGATGTACAGAGTCAAAGGCGTGATATATCTCACGGAAAAAAAGGCGTTACGAACCAACTGCAATCAGACATAAGAGAACAAGAACAAATGAATAAATCAAAAAAAAGTCTCACAAGCTGTGTACGGTAGTAGATTTTTTTTAGCAGGTGTACGTAGGTAGAAAGGAACAAATTATTTGAGCTAACAGACTTCTACCGAGAATCCAAAGCCTAGTATATGGGTCGGCCCCGCTAACCCAATGGGTCACTTAGGGCCGGCCCTGCTGACCCAAATTTTGTATGAGGCCAGCCCAAGTGGCCCAAAGGCCTTGATTTTTTGGGTCGGGCCAGGGACCCAGCGGGTCGACCCGCCCCATTCCCATCCCGAGAGATGGACACTCTGCACTTCTAATTTTCAGCATAACTTTCTGGCTTTTAATAAGCTTCACCAGTCCAAACAGGATTAGGAGAGAACCTGTATTAATACGTTTATGATTATTTTACGGTTTAACTGAATGTTCAGAATTCTAGCCTATCCCAACTTGCTTGGGAAAAATGCTTTGGTGTTGTTGTAACTGAATGTTCAGAAAGTCACTTTTGGGGATCATAGCAAGAAACGTATTGGTTACTTGTTTGATCTATTATTTGTTTATAATATATGAAGGTTTACAATTAACTTTGTGTGGTATGAGCTCTTCTGCTTATCTCTGCGACTGACATTTACAGTTGAAGAACTAATTTGAGGCCTCAACTAACTTCTGTCATTAAATAAGTATAAAGTCGGATAAACTGATATGTTTGTTAAATCGGCTGGTCTAATCTTTATTCCCTAACCTGAAGGAACTAATGGTAGAACTATAGGCAGTTATGAGTATTGTTTCAACTCTGCTCATGATTGTTGTCATGCTTGAGATTTGACTGATTGTGCCTTGTAGGATATCTTACTCTGATATGTCCCGAGTTATTGCCATTCTTCTGAAACACTTCCACCTATTGCAGATTATTGTCAAGAGTGGGGATGATTGCCGCCAGGAGCACTTAGCTGTACAGCTTGTTGCACACTTTTATGGTAAAGTGTAAAACAACTAAAATGGCATCATGATAGTAATTGCTAATCAGTTTTTATCCTTATTTTGACGGTTGTCCCTTTTTTGCTCAAGATCGTCGGCTGCATTGATTGTTGTGGTTTTTATGCTTAGATTCTGTTTCATTTAGTCAATTCTACTACTGTATATGTCAGACCTGAAGCATGCACATGTCAGACATGCAGCATGTAATTATGCTATTTGCTGAAGTATATGCTAGTTCAACATCCTTAATCATGATACAAAAAAACATATTCAAGGAATCACACAACATATACAAAGTGGTCCACAGGAAGGGAATATATACAAAAAAACATATACAAATGGAATCACACAAGTATATGCTAGTCCACAGGAAGGGAATATATACAAAAAAACATATTCAAGGAATCACACAACACAAATGGATTTTATTATTACTCAAATAGGTGATTTTTGCCATAAAAAATAGTATGATCTCTTGCAAATGATTGACGCTCCAAAGTGGTATCATCAATGCTTTGTATTTTGGTGTAATGTTAACATCTTGTGGTGTGTCTACAATGTTAAGATTTTACTGGAATGAGCAATTACTTTTCTCATGTACTCCCTCTGTTAGAGCAAGTTCAATAGTAGAGCCAAGCGTTGGCTATAAGTCAAGTGCCATGTCATCTATAGTCATTCTATAGCCAATATGTACAATAGTGAGCTATAAAATTGTACTACTTTATTTTTGTATGGCCCACCATTCACTCTCACAAAGTGCCTAGGAGCACGTGCTAGAGCTGGCTCTTGCATAAGAGCCCACTCATCTTCTCTCTCCTCTTCTCTCTCTTCCAACTAAGCAACAATATATTATTTTAATCCTTATAGTCAGCTGACTAGGATTTATTGTACTTGCTCTTAGGATTATAAGGCCTGAGGGCCAATTTGCTAAGACCAAGAAAGCCCATTACTTCTCTCATTAATTAGTGCATGGACCAATAGTTTTGCATGCATGGTAGAAGAGAGAGAAAAATGAGGGCATGTATTGGATGAGAAAGGCTAATAAATGAGATAGGCCTTATAATTCTTAACATTTTCAAAAAGCTCTCGGGGCCTTATAATCCCTAACGGAGGGAGTACTGTCTATTGCATTTCTTATGTTCTGGATTCCAAAGGAATTATATTAATCAATTTTCCTAAAGAATGTGTTATTTCCATTAGGATGTGTTCAACTCACTCATGGTCTTAAAAAATCTTTCTATCAACAGATATATATCAAGAAGCTGGCTTACCACTTTGGTTACGGCCTTATGAAGTTATCGTTACATCTGCATATACAGCGCTAATTGAGACTATTCCAGATACGGTAATTATGTTTGCTACCTAGTTAGTTCTCTGAATGTATCTTAACACTGAAAGATCTTAGCTCTAGCATTGTTTCTGTTACTGCAGGCATCAATTCATTCTATCAAGAGTAGGTTTCCCAATATCTTGAGTCTCCGTGACTATTATGTAGCCAAGTATGAAGAAAATTCTCCAAACTTCAAACTTGCACAGGTGAAATGATACTTTGTTTGACTATCATATCAGCACAGCAAGTTAATTTTTCAATTCAGTTTGCCATTCCCTTCCTACAATTCTAGTAATTTATTCCTCATTTTGTAGTCACAATTGATTTTTTAATTGAACACTTTGATAAGTGCAAATCCATATAGCTTCTTGCATGAAATGGGGGGCTATAACTGACTACTTGACTTGTGATGCGTAACCGCCCTTCTCAACTTGTATCCACAGTCCACTCCATGGGATTTGTTCTTATCTGAAATGTTGCATTATCTTAAATTAAATGTCCTGCCTTGGGCATTGCAATATTGCATGTCTCAGAGCTATCTCATGATGATAAGTCAGCATATGTAACAGTAGTTGATTCATAAGCATATCCTACATGTTTAAATATTCCGAAATCCCAATAAGTCAGCATATAGCTTCTTGCATGAAATGGGGGGCTATAACTGACTACTTGACTTGTGATGCGTAACTGCCCTTCTCAACTTGTATCCACAGTCCACTCCATGGGATTTGCTCTTATCTGAAATGTTGCATTATCTTAAATTAAATGTCCTGCCTTGGGCATTGCAATATTGCATGTCTCAGAGCTATCTCATGATGATAAGTCAGCATATGTAACAGTAGTTGATTCATAAGCATATCCTACATGTTTAAATATTCCGAAATCCCAATAAGAAATCGCAGCTTGATTGTGTTGTCAAGGTTAAAGAGCTCACACATACTTCATACTACTGTCAGTTTAATTGAACTCGCTCTTCATATTTTCTGTTGTTCACAGAGGAATTTCGTGGAAAGCATGGCAGGATATTCAATACTGAGCTACTTGCTTCAGGTACTAAAATCAAGTACTTGTTAGTAATCTGGGTGTATTTTTAAATTAGAAATGCTACTTGGTGTGGCCCTAATCTCCTACTCGATCAAACACAAGAACACAAACGAGCAGAGACAAGAGTTGTTGCCGCGTACAACGTACGGCTTTTCTGGTTTTACTTCTTCCTTTTATTCTGAAGTACAAACTCAACAACGCGAGCTAAAACCCCGCTCCACGATCCTACTAAATCGTGCCATCCCACGACTTGATCGTGCTGTTGAGGGTAGAGACCACTACCTGACGTTGGAACCGGTCAGCTAACAAACTCCTGCCATCCCAAGACTTGGTCACCGACGGCTAAGACCCAAACGTCGCTAACTGACGCTAACTGAACTAACTGAAACTACTGACAGAGACACTATGCTTATTGACACCTAAAAAACTGAGGAAAGGCTAGATTACCCAACAATCTCCTCCTAATCTAGACTTCAGTCACCTTGACCATACCAATGTGCTGGCGCAGCTCCTGGAGTCGCACTCGCCCAAGTGACTTGGTCATGATGTCTGAGAGCTGTGCCTCAGTCCGGATGAACTGAATGTCGATGTCGCCATTCTCCACACATTGACGAATGAAGTGATAGCGAATCTGGATGTGCTTGCTTCGGTCGTGAAAGACCGGGTTCTTGGCCAGCGCGATCGCTGACTTGTTGTCGACGCGCAGTTCAGTGATGCCGTCGCCGTGGCCAAGCAGCTCACCCAGCAGCCGCTTGAGCCAGATGCCCTGACACGCCGCTCCGGTGGCAGCGACGTACTCAGCCTCGCAGGTCGAGAGCACGACGATCTTCTGCTTGGTTGCTTGCCAGGAGATGGGACACTTGCCGTAGAAGAACAGCATCCCACTTGTGCTCTTCCTGTCGTCGACGTCGCCAGCCCAATCGGCATCGCTGTAGCCGACGAGCCGGGCTTCTTCTCCTTCCTCGGCGTGCGTAGACGCACCCAAGAGTCTTGGTGCCAGCTACGTAGCGGAGCAGGTGCTTGACTGCGCTCCAGTGTTCGCCGGTGGGTGCCTCCATGAACTTGCTGAGGTAGTTCACCGCGAAGCATAGGTCGGGGCGTGTGTGCACCAAGTAGCGCAGGCCGCCGACGACGCTGCGGTAGAGAGTGGAATCCACTGCCTTACCGCTGCCCTTCTTGCTCAGCTTCAGCCGCGGCTCCATGGGCGTGGCCGCAGGGTTGCACTCGCCCATGCCCATGCGATCGAGCAGCTTCTGCGCATACGCGGCCTGGCTCAGCTGGATGTGTCCTGGCGCCTGCTTTACCTCAATGCCCAGGTAGTAGGAGAGCAGGCCCAAGTCGCTCATTTTGAAGAGCTTGGCCATCTCCTCCTTGAAGGCCTTGATCTCCGTCGTGGCCGTGCCCGTGACGATGAGGTCGTCGACGTACACGCCAAGGAGCAGCCGCTGGCCGTGCTTCTCCCTTGTGTACACGGCGTGCTCTGACGGACACTTGACGAAGCCGAGCGAGGCGAGGCTGTGATCCAGCTTCGCGTTCCAAGTGCGTGGAGCTCCGTCGCAGCCCGTACAGCGCCTTGTTCGGGCGAAGCACCTTGCCTTCCTGTCCGTGTCGAACGAACCCGGGCGGCTGTGTCACGTACACCTCCTCCTTGATCTCGCCGTTGAGAAAGGCAGATTTCACGTCGAGGTGGTGCACTTCCCACTTCGCCGTGCGGCGACGGCGAGAAGGAGGCGGACGGAGTCGAGACGAGCGACGGGCGCGAAAACCTCGTCGAAATCGATCCCTTCCTTCACGGACGTAGCCCTTTGCCACGATCCGGGCCTTGTGCTTCGAGGATCTGGCCATGCTCGTTCTTCTTGACCTTGTACACCCACTTGAGCCCAATTGGGCGGTGGCCTCTTGGAAGATCAACGAGCGCCCACGTCTCGTTCTCCTCGACGGAGGTGAGCTCCTCCGCCATGGCCTTGGTCCAGCACTCCTCCTTCGGCGCCTCGCGCTACGCACGACGGCTCCTCCGGCGTGGCGAGCGAGAGGCGCTCGGCGAGTCCGGGGGCTACGAGCCCCGGTCCCGGCCAGATCGGTGACGCGGCGATACCCGTGCGGCTCGCCACCGTCCGCCGCGTCGAGGAGCTCCGGATCAGCTACCAGGGGAGGCGTGGCGAGCTCAACGGGGTGCTCGTGTGCCTCTTGAGCTTGTGGAGGCGTGGCCGGAGTTCCTGGGTCCTCCCAGTTGTAGGGGTGCTCGCCTCCGCTGTGCTCCTCCGAAGCGTGCGCCGGCTCCGGCGGCGCAGATGGCAGCGACTCCGTGGTGACCACGTACTCCACCACGAAGTCCTGCGATGTGCTTGGCGTGCCGTCCTTCTCCTCCCACTTCCAGCTCGCCAGCTCGTCAAAGACGGCGTCGCGTGTCACATGCACGCGTCGAGTGGTGGGATCGTACACCCTGTACGCCTTTGATCCAGGCTCGTAGCCGATGAACACCATCGGCGTGCTGCGATCGTCCAGCTTGCGAAGGAGCGGGCGAGCGTTCTTGACATGCGCGACGCAGCCGAAGACGCGGAGGTGCTCGACGGAGGGCTTCGTCCCGTGCCAAGCCTCGTACGGGGTCATGCCGTCTACTGAGCGGGTGAAGGCGCGGTTCAGCACATACACCGCTGTGCTCACCGCCTCTCCCCAGAAGTAGTTTGGCATACCCTTGGCCTTCATCATCGATCTCGCCATGCCCACCACGGTTTGGTTGCGACGCTCCACCACGCCGTTCTGCTGCGGCGCGTATGGTGCCGTCAAGTGTCGCTTGACACCAGTGTCCGCGAACTGAGCAGCGAGCGCCGCCGAGGTGAATTCTCCGCCGCGGTCCGTGCGCAGCGTCCGGAGCCTGCAGCGCCCCTCCGTCTGCGCTTCGGCTTGGAAGCGCTTGAGGGCAGTTGCTGCTTCGTCCTTCGTGGCCAACAACGTGAGCCACATGTAGCGGCTGTAATCGTCGACGAGGAGAAGGAAGTAGCGCCGCCCGGCCGGAGTGGGAGGGAGATGGCTCCGCACAGGTCTGCGTGCACCGGCTCAAGTGGCTCCTCCGCCCCGAACTTTGCCCGCTGCGGGAAGGGCGTGCGCCGCCGCTGCCGGCGAGACATGCCCGGCACAGCTCCCCGTTGGTTCGACCGCCGGCAGCCCGCGCACCATGCCCTCGCGCCCCATCTTCCGCAAGGCATCGAGGTGGATGTGGCCGAGCGCTCGTGCCACCGCCAAGACGCCGTGTCGTGGCGTGCGGCGAGGCGGGTGCCCACCACGAGTCGCAGGGGTCAGCTTGTACAGCCTGTTCGGCGCGCGCCGGACCTTGACGATGAGGTTGCCGCGCCCGTCGTGGATCGTGAGCGTCCCGTGCCTGATCCGTATGTCGCGGGCGAGCTCGTCCGGCCTGGCCGAGGCTCACGACGCTGCTCCCGAGCCGCGGGATGTAGTAGACATCCGAGAAGACGCGGTGCTCTCCTCCGTCGATGGAGAAGGCAATTGTCCCGCGCCCCATGATCTCGAACGACGGAGCCGTCCCCAAACTTGACGCTGCCGCGCACCGCCTCGTCCGGCCTCCATGAAAGCTGATCGATCACCCGTCATGTGATTGGACGCTCCAGTGTCCGAGAACCACACGGATCGGCGGCGCCGCCGTCGTTGCTTGGGATGACCTTGGCCTTCTCCTCGTTGAGGAAGACCAGCTCGCGTGCCGGTGCAGCGGGCGCGACATGAGCAGCTGGCGGCGCCTCCACCGCCAGTGCCATCGTGGCACTTGGTAGCACAGGGGCGGCGGGTGCTGGATCGAGCACCACTTCGGCCAGCAGCATGACGGGGTCGCCCTCGTCTTCCCCTTGGATCAGGTGTGCTTGCGCACTCTGGTCCCTCTTCTTCTTGCGACAATCGCGAGCCCAGTGGCCCTTCTTGCCGCAGTAACGACATTTGTCGTCCTTGGATGGGCCGCTGTGGGCTCCGTCCTTCCCACCACCTTGACGATGGTCCTTGCGCTGCTGCTTCCCGCCGGAACCACCGCCGGGTTGGCGTTCGGCAGCGCGTGCCCGCCACTCCTCCTCCGTGAGAAGCGAGCGGTCGCCGCCGTCGGCCTTCGGCTCGCCGCGTCCCTCGGACGCCGACGGCCGGCCGCTCGGCTCCTCGATCGTGAGCTCCTTCGGGTCAAGCAAGGTTTCGATCGAGCAAGCCATCCGAGCGTACCTTTTGGGGGCGACGCGCAGGATCTTGGACACGCCGTCCGGCCTCGGAGGTGGTGTCGCCCGAGGACCGCAGCTCAGCAACGAGGCTGGAGACGCGGATGGAGAAGTCCTCGGCGTTCTCCCCGCTCCCGAACGCCGGGTTGTCGAAGTCCTTTCGGAGCTTCGGCGGCGCGCCTCGCGGACGCGATCGACGCCGACGCGCATCGTCTTGATCGTGTCCCGGGCGACCTTGGCGTTGTCCTTTGCAGCGAGGAGCTGCACCATCTCCGATGGCACCGAGCTCGGGATGGCGCCGAGCGCCGCCTTTCCTGCCGCTCCGGTGCGTCGTCCGCGTCGACAGCCTCCCACAGGCCCGCGGCCTGGAGCTTGACGCGCATCAGGATTGCCCACTCCGTGTAGTTGGTCTTGGTGAGTGTCGGCCAGGACGTGGAGCCGCCGCTGCCACCGTCCCGCACGATCGTCTCCCGCACAACCACCTCGCCGCCACCGCTCCTCCTTCCCCTGCTTCGTCCACGGCTTTGCGAGCGCGTGCGAAGAGGGCTCCTGGCTGCTGCGGCGCTTGCAGCCGCTGCATCTGCCGGCGCTTGAGGTGCCGGCGGCGGAGTCCCAACCATGGGGTTAGGCTCTGATACCACTTGTGACCCTAATCTCCTACTCGATCAAACACAAGAACACAAACGAGCAGAGACAAGAGTTGTTGCCGCGTACAACGTACGGCTTTTCTGGTTTTACTTCTTCCTTTTATTCTGAAGTACAAACTCAACAACGCGAGCTAAAACCCCGCTCCACGATCCTACTAAATCGTGCCATCCCACGACTTGATCGTGCTGTTGAGGGTAGAGACCACTACCTGACGTTGGAACCGGTCAGCTAACAAACTCCTGCCATCCCAAGACTTGGTCACCGACGGCTAAGACCCAAACGTCGCTAACTGACGCTAACTGAACTAACTGAAACTACTGACAGAGACACTATGCTTATTGACACCTAAAAAACTGAGGAAAGGCTAGATTACCCAACACTTGGCATGTTCTGTCGATTTGAATTTACAATGTTATCATATGCCACCAGTGCAGCAGTAATCAGCAAAGTAGATCCAAATATGTAATTATTATTAATCCTTAGGAACGACTCATTCATGTTGTTTAGTAATAAGAAGTTTATGTCATCACGTTAAGGCCTGTTTAAGTTTTCTTGATACCAATTTCCACCTGATCCTGGCTGATACAGTCAGCAAGTGGTGTAGCCTGATCACTGTCCTCTTGTATTGTGCTGTTCAGTTAGCTACCTAAGGATAGATGCCCTGCTAGATTAAATCCATTATTTTGACATGTAATCCCCTTGCTTTCTGTAATGTCTTGTGTGGCCCACAGAATATAAAAGGTGACAGTGCTCACCAACTGAATATAATATCTTCTCAAGCTTTTAATTGTGTGGTAGCAGATGGAAATCTGATCCATTGGATGGTTGCTATGTTAATTCATGTATAATGTTGCAATGCAAATCATTTCCATATAACGAATGCAATGTTTCAACTGAAGTGTTGCAACAAGCATCTGATGCTTGGAAAGTAACTGGACGTCTGCCTTTTAATATCTCTGACACGAAAGACACTTCGTTGCTGTTCTTGTTTTTCCAAGCACATGGCTGTTTTGCCTTTCCTTATGTGGGACTAATCTCAGATCAAGAACCTTCTACTTCTCTCCTTTTGACACAATGTGGAGTACTAATCACTGAGGCTTTTTTTTTTGAATTTGCAGATCAAGGATCGTCATAATGGAAATCTCTTGATAGATGAGGAAGGACATATTATTCATATTGATTTTGGATTCATGCTTTCCAACTCTCCTGGAGGGGTAAATTTTGAGAGTGCGCCATTTAAGCTGACGAGGGAGCTCCTTGAAGTACGATAGAAGCTTGTAACTTATTTTAACTTATATATATCTTAGATGTAGGTTTTGCATTGTATTTTGATAGAGTCTAAGTTTGTTCTGGGGACAATGCTAGGTGATGGATTCTGACGCTGAGGGAACACCCAGCGAGTTCTTTGACTATTTCAAGGTATCTGACTGATACTACGACTATATCTGGATTCTCTAAATTCTATTGGCCAATATAGGTAAACTAATTTTAGTTCTTCAGGTGCTATGCATTCAAGGGTTTCTTACTTGCCGGAAGCATGCAGAGCGTGTTATACTTCTTGTGGAAATGTTGCAGGTAACGTCTACATAAAACTTGCAGATGTTTTCGCGTCTATCTAGATGACATTCATCTGGAAAATCAGATTTACTTGCATACATGCCTCATCAATTTTATGAATTGTTAGAGCATATCCTTTTTCACATGCATTTTATTTATTAGCCAAAGCTACCAAGATTATCGCCTAGTCAATTTCGGGCCACCAAACCCTGAGTCTCCATTAGATTTATGAAGTTCACTTATTTATTTCTGAACTCTCTTTCTGGTTCCTTGCAAAGCCTTGTAGTATGCCCTGCTACATTGAAGCCGCTGTGCTTTCTGTTACATTTAAACTTGCAGCTATCTTGTATGAACAATAAATAGTTATCTGGGATGCTGTAAAATTGGTATATTGTAAATCTTGTAACTTCAGTAATCAGGTGGTGGTATTCATCTGAATTATGTGAAATGTACAACTGTTTCGTTTGCAAGGCAACGGGAGGGAAACCATCATGTCAAAAATCATCTTACATGTGTATTTCTTTGATCAGGACTCCGGCTTCCCATGCTTTAAAGGTGGTACTCGCACTATACTGAACTTGAGAAAGAGGTTCCACTTGAGCCTCACTGAAGAGGTTAGTAAATTGTTTCTCGTTTCTATCATTTCCAGTGGGTTCTTACTATGATCTTATGATGGTTGCAGCAATGTGTGTCTCTGGTACTCTCATTGATCAGTAGCAGCATGGATGCGTGGCGCACTCGGCAGTATGACTACTACCAGAGAGTATTAAATGGGATTTTGTGATGTACACCAGGAGGGAGCACTGAGCAATTGACTCATTGAGAAACCTATCTGCTTGTGTCATCAAGCAAATCCTTGGAACGAACAGATCAGTTTGGGGCTGATCTAGCGTGCTATGCCCACCATGATTGGTATGAGTGGAAAAACCAGGTAACGGGGCAATGTGTTTTGCATCTCGCATGTGGGGACTAGTCTCCTGTGTAACACAAGCATTGCCTGCATTGTGCTTGCGTGTTATTTCACTCTCCATTCAGAAGGTTGAGAAAGTGTATAGTCATCGGCAGTTAGCTAGTTAGAGCTTAATAGTTAAACTAGGAGGTTTGCTACTGGTGAAGCTTTTAAGCATATTGGGGTTTGGAACTGGAGCTGCATTGCTGTACAGACAGTTGATTGAGGGTAGCCTGGGCAGGATCTAGGAGATGTTGGATCCATACATGGAGCGAAGTGGAAATTATAGACATGGAAGCTGGGAGTTACCTGGGGCAGCAGCGGCAAGGGTTGTGTTTGCGTGGTTGTTGTCTTGCCCTATGACATCCCAATAGCATCGAAGTAGACGATGATGTAAATTACCCTTTACTGTACAGGGTCCATACAATAGGAGCTTGTTGTCCCCCTTTTTTTCTGTCTTCTGTTTTACTGTTTTATTGAGCGGCAGGACTCCTGTTGGTGTTGGTGTCAGAAGTTGCTTAATATGCCTAGTGGTAGGACAAGTGTATCCTTAAAACTTGCAGTCTTTCGTGACTTACTGGTATTGCCAGAATTACGTATCTATGTTCATCGTTTGCCTTTTTGGGTGAAACATGTTTCTGGTTTTTATTTGGAGAAACCTTTGTGTTGTGAATCAAACCCCGTGTGTTTTTCATTGACAAGGACGCATCTGGTTGATGCGACCAAACTAAGTGAGCAGCGGCCACACGAACCTGTGACCCTGGTCATCTGCGGACAGTTCACAAGAAAACTAGCAGCGACAGGGCATGGGATGAGAAAGGGATGTGACGATCAAAACCATGAAACAAGGCAGGGCCATTGCAGCCGCACAGGGGTGCCTGCGAAGAGAAAGCTGGAGAAACTGCCACGTCTGCTGCTTTGTCATCTCTCGTTATACTTGGACGAACGCTCTTCTGCGTACTGTACTGCTGTAGCCTGTAGGGTTGCATTGCAAGGTGGTGCTTCTGAACGCACATTTTGGTGGCTTTCTACGGATTATTGATCCTAGAGATTCCCAAAAGGCGCTTTGATATCTATACCTAATAATAAAGGGGCTAACGTTTCCGTGGTTTGGTTCGTGTTTCTGCCAAAAAGTTTCGTCAACGCTTTTTTTGGACGGTTTTGCCCTCCCACCGCGGTACATAATACGCACCATGCCATTCCATACCGTTTCGTTTTGTTTTTTTCTCACATCTCGATCAATCCGTCCGCAGGGGCAAGCAACCGACTGCAGGGCGACGGGCCATACCGGCATCAAGCAATGGGCCACGAGCCAATTCCGCGCTTGGAGGGGTCGAGTTAATTCCATTGCAGTCAATTGATTGATGAATCGGGTTGAATAGTCCCATACCGCTCCCTTATTATGAATACTACCGGTTTATATACATCTAATTCAGCTGGAATGTCAGCGAGGTGAATCAACAATAAGGAGCACCATTGATTGGTCCCTGGTAGAAATATAAATCGACCTTCAGAGAAAGTACCGGATGAAAGAGGGGGGAGCTTGGCCACGAGCCGGCGGCGGTCGATGATGGCGCCTGGGTTGCCGAAAAATAGCGGGCGAGAGCAGTACTGAAAGGAAACAAAGAGAGGGAGGAAGCAGATGCGGCGGCACATCAGCCGGAGAGGGGCAAAGGAAGGGTGGTTGGTCCCTCGATTGAAGGGAGGCGGCTACAGCGGAGCCGCGGCGGAGTGGCGCGCTCGTGAGGTGAGGAGCGATGGGAACGAGAAGGGGAAGCTCCGGACACAGCCCGCCCAGGCCAGCGCCGGTGGTGCTTTCGTACGGGGAGAGGATGGTGGCGTGGATGCGTGGCCGGGGCCGGAGCATGCGTCAGGCGGCGCCATCGCGCGATGCAGAAGGAGGACGGTCGAGCACGGGCGCCATCGCCAAGAAAAAGGGGAATTGGGGCTTGAATTTGATCGCTTAGCATGGAGCGCAGCGGTGAGCGCGATACACAGCCGACGGATGGAGCGCATGGCCAGGAGGTAATTATCGCTGTGTCTAGGATTGAGAATTGATACATGTCGGCCCGTCGTCAGCGACGCCTGCATATGCCGTACTAGACTACTTATAGCAGTGTAGCACGACAAAGAAAAGCACATTAGCCCTTTCGGTTCTTCATTGCTGAAACAGATCATGAGTAGAAGCGAAGAAATTAAAAAAATGGTGATTTAATAATTTTCCATATCTGTAAGGTTGTAACCCGAATAGACCTAACTACTATTCTACTCGCTATAAAATTACAAATGTACACAAACTGAGTATCCGTAATTCATTTTATTTATTGTTGATTTTTTAAACATATTATTATACTATTTTCAGTGTATAATATCAAAGTAGTGCATATGTCAAAAATAGATATTACGTAAAGATATGGTTTAATTCCGCGGATCACAAGTTGACAAAAGTTATGTCGGGACTTTCAGCATAGGTATTGTCGGGGCTTAAATTATAAGATCTAAAAAATCTACGGCAGCACACCGGAATTCAGTTAGGCGGGTCAATCAATTTTAAGCTAATATTTGTGTAGTGACAAGGTAATTCTAAAAGCTAATTTTTAAGCTCATGATTCATTGTTTTTTAATCATGTTTGTCACGAATAGGAGAAAATTTGACCAATTTCGTTGATGATGGCACAAGGTATATGAGAATTGTCATCATATATTTTTTTACCATGTAGTGGTTGAGGTTTTTTTTATCACCCGATGCAACGCACGGGCACTTTTGCTAGTTCTCATACAGGACGAATATACCTTCTGACAGAGATAGAAGGAGGCACCACGAGTCCTTAACTTGGGTTTGCTTTGAAAAGGAACATTTTATTCGAAAACCACTTTTGAACTTGGGAGCATATATATGCTCCTGGTACCCGAGAAAATATTTCAAAATATAAAAAAGAAAAGAAATCTGAAATTTTTTTTGGCGCGCATATGTCAAACATTATATGTATGCACGCCAAGTTTCACAGAAAATTGATATTTTTGTGTGTCATGTGTGAAAAAGATAAAGAAATGTCTTGTGAAAAGTTTTTTTAAGCACCAAATTTTGTTTTTTTTGCACACGACAGAAATAATATCGGTTTTCCGCAAAGTGACTTTATGAGCACATATAATATCGAGATCTGCTTGTCAGTTTTTTGTTTAGATTTTTTAATATTTTAAACTATGTTTAAAAGTCATTTTAAAAACCAGGGGCACACCCGCCTCGTCCCTTTTCATTGCTTCGGTCAGAAAATTTGTGTTATTTATGGGTCTGATAAATGGAGCACACCCGCTCATATAATTCTTAGTCGACCAATCAATATCAGTCGACGCTATGTATGATTGATACAACGCTGAAGTTGATTTAACATTTGTTTGAACTCTAGAACAAACTTGTAGGATGCCATTGCACCATATGCTTGCCTTTGGAAAATTTCTTAAAATCCCCAACCTCTTGTAGGAATATGGCAGGACTTGTAAATATGAAGCAAATTTTAATTCAACCTAAAAACATTAAAAAATCAGAAAAATTAAAAACTTACTGGTCATTATATGCGAGTCGTTAGGAATATAGAAAATTAAAGTTGGACCACGGCGATCTCAAGAAAAAACCTTTCACATGTATTGCTATCTACATTCTTCATTAGATACAAAATATAGTTACAGCAATATAAATGCTTTTGTAGATATCTATGAAAATATTTGTAAGGCCCAACCATTTTCACCTGATGAACAAAGGCCCCTGCTAGCGCTCGGGTGACCGAGAATTAAACTAGCGCTCGGTCACCACCGCCCTACATGTGTTCTCCTTCTCTAGCTAGTGCTCCCGCAATCACCGTCGGCCTCCCGCATGCGGTTGGCATGCTACCGCACACCTCGCCACTCCTCTACACAAGCTCCTCCTCCCACGGTCCTGTGCTGCACCCGACCATCCCTCGAAGTTCGGCACCACCCGACATCTTCTCTGGCGTCGGCACACCCCATCCTCTTCTTAAGTTTTTTGCTCACTGACGGCTAGTTCCATTCCTCGTCGTAGTCTCTCCTGCAGCAAACCACGTCGTTATATATGCAAGGGGTCCGGTTCGGCCCGCTGACCCGTTGGATCGGACCTTAAATTTTTTACCAATCGGGCCAAGGGCGGCCCGCAAAAGCTAAGGTCCAACTTGGACCTGATCCGTTCGTACCTAGGGTAGAACCGCATCACCTTTCCTCTCAACAGAGGGCAAACGGCCGCCGCCGCTGGAGAACGCAAGCTGCCGTCACCAACTCGTCTTGGGCACGCTGTTCCCCGACAGCATCCTCCTCCTTTACCCTTTCGTCTCCAAGCTATCCCCTCCACCGGAGCAAGTGAATCCGCCGGCCGCCGGAGCTGCTTGAAGCTAGGGAGCGGCCCAAGCTTGCGAAGCACGCCGTCCCCCGCCACCCTTTCCCAGTACCAGCTTTTCCCCGTGCCGGCCTTGATGGCGTGTAACTCACACGTTCGTTGGGAACCCCAAGAGGAAGGTATGATGCGCACAGCAGCAAGTTTTCCCTCAGAAAGAAACCAAGGTTTATCGAACCAGGAGGAGCCAAGAAGCACGTTGAAGGTTGATGGCGGCGGGATGTAGTGCGGCGCAACACCGGAGATTCCGGCGCCAACGTGGAACCTGCACAACACAACCAAAGTACTTTGCCCCAACGAAACAGTGAGGTTGTCAATCTCACCGGCTTGCTGTAACAAAGGATTAGATGTATAGTGTGGATGATGATTGTTTGCAGAGAACAGTAAAGAACAAGTATTGCAGATTGTATTCAGTATAAAAGAATGGACCGGGGTCCACAGTTCACTAGAGGTGTCTCTCCCATAAGATAGCATGTTGGGTGAACAAATTACAGTCGGGCAATTGACAAATAGAGAGGGCATAACAATGCACATACATGACATGATGAATATTGTGAGATTTAATTGGGCATTACGACAAAGTACATAGACCGCTATCCAGACATGCATCTATGCCTAAAAAGTCCACCTTCAGGTTATCATCCGAACCCCTTCCAGTATTAAGTTGCAAAACAACGGACAATTGCATTAAGTATGGTGCGTAATGTAATCAATAACTACATCCTCGGACATAGCATCAATGTTTTATCCCTAGTGGCAACAAGCACATCCACAACCTTAGAACTTTCTCACATCGTCCCGCATTTAATGGAGGCATGAACCCACTATCGAGCATAAATACTCCCTCTTGGAGTTAAGAGAAAAACTTGGCCGGAGCCTCTACTAATAACGGAGAGCATGCAAGATCATAAACAACACATAAGTAATAGATTGATAATCAACATAACATAGTATTCTCTATCCATCGGATCCCGACAAACACAACATATAGAATTACGGATAGATGATCTTGATCATGTTAGGCAGCTCACAAGATCCGACAATGAAGCACATGAGGAGAAGACAACCATCTAGCTACCGCTATGGACCCATAGTCCAGGGGTGAACTACTCACTCATCACTCCGAGGCGACCATGGCGGTGAAGAGTCCTCCGGGAGATGAATCCCCTCTCCGGCAGGATGCCGGAGGTGATCTCCAGAATCCCCCGAGATGGGATTGGCGGCGGCGGCGTCTCTGGAAGGTTTTCCGTATCGTGGCTCTCGGTATCGGGGGTTTCGCGACGAAGGCTATTTGTAGGCGGAAGGGCGGGTAAGGGGGCGACGCGAGGGGCCCACACCACGGGCCGGCGCGGCCGGGGCCCGGGCCGCGCCGCCCGGTGTGTCGCCACCTCGTGGCCCCACTTCGACTCTCCTTCGGACTTCTGGAAGCTTCGTGGAAAAATAGGCCCCTGGGCGTTGATTTCGTCCAATTCCGAGAATATTTCTTTACTAGGATTTCTGAAACAAAAAACAGCAGAAAACAGCAACTGGCTCTTCGACATCTCGTTAATAGGTTAGTGCCGGAAAATGCATAAATACGACATATAATGTGTATAAAACATGTAGATATCATCAATAATGTGGCATGGAACATAAGAAATTATCGATACGTCGGAGACGTATCGCATCCCCAAGCTTAGTTCTCGCTCGTCCCGAGCAGGTAAACGATAACAAAGATAATTTCTGGAGTGACATGCCATCATAACCTTGATCATACTATTGTAAACATATGTAATGAATGCAGCGATCAAAACAATGGTAATGACATGAGTAAACAAATGAATCATAAAGCAAAGACTTTTCATGAATAGCACTTAAAGACAAACATCAATAAGTCTTGCATAAGAGTTAACTCATAAAGCAATAAATCAAAGTAAAGGTATTGAAGCAACACAAAGGAAGATTAAGTTTCAGCGGTTGCTTTCAACTTATAACATTTATATCTCATGGATAATTGTCAATACAGAGTAATATAACAAGTGCAATATGCAAGTATGTAGGAATCAATGCACAGTTCACACAAGTGTTTGCTTCTTGAGGTGGAGAGAGATAGGTGAACTGACTCAACATAAAAGTAAAAGAAAGGTCCTTCAAAGAGGAAAAGCATCGATTGCTATATTTGTGCTAGAGCTTTTATTTTGAAAACAAGAAACAATTTTGTCAACGGTAGTAATAAAGCACATGTATTATGTAAATTATATCTTACAAGTTGCAAGCCTCATGCATAGTATACTAATAGTGCCCGCACCTTGTCCTAATTAGCTTGGACTACCGGATCATCGCAATACACATGTTTTAACCAAGTGTCACAAAGGGGTACCTCCATGCCGCCTGTACAAAGGTCTAAGGAGAAAGCTCGCATTTTGGATTTCTCGCTTTTGATTATTCTCAACTTAGACATCCATACCGGGACAACATGGACAACAGATAATGGACTCCTCTTTAATGCATAAGCATGTAGCAACAATTAGTATTCTCATATGAGATTGAGGATATGTGTCCAAAACTGAAACTTCCACCATGATTCATGGCTTTAGTTAGCGGCCCAATGTTCTTCTCTAACAATATGCATGCTCCAACCATTAAGGTGGTAGATCTCTCTTACTTCAGACAAGACGGACATGCATAGCAACTCACATGATATTCAACAAAGAGTAGTTGATGGTGTCCCCAGGAACATGGTTATCGCACAACAAGCAACTTAATAAGAGATAAAGTGCATAAGTGCATATTCAATACCACAATAGTTTTTAAGCTATTTGTCCCATGAGCTATATATTGTAAAGGTGAAGGATAGAAATTTTAAAGGTAGCACTCAAGCAATTTACTTTGGAATGGCGGAGAAATACCATGTAGTAGGTAGGTATGGTGGACACAAATGGCATAGTGGTTGGCTCAAGGATTTTGGATGCATGAGAAGTATTCCCTCTCGATACGAGTTTAGGCTAGCAAGGTTATTTGAAACAAACACAAGGATGAACCGGTGCAGCAAAACTCACATAAAAGACATATTGTAAACATTATAAGACTCTACACCGTCTTCCTTGTTGTTCAAACTCAATACTAGATATTATCTAGACTTTTAGAGAGACCAAATATGCAAACCAAATTTTAGCAAGCTCTATGTGTTTCTTCATTAATAGGTGCAAAGTATATGATGCAAGAGCTTAAACATGAGCACAACAATTGCCAAGTATCAAATTATTCAAGACATTTTAGAATTACTACATGTAGCATTTCCCGATTCCAACTATATAATAATTTAACGAAGAAGATTCAACCTTCGCCATGAATACTATGAGTAAAGCCTAAGGACATACTTGTCCATATGCAACAGCGGAGCGTGTATCTCTCCCACACAATGAATGCTAGGATCCATTTATTCAAACAAAAACAAAAACAAAAACAAACCGACGCTCCAAGCAAAGCACATAAGATGTGACGGAATAAAAATATAGTTTCAGGGAGGAACCCGATAATGTTGTCGATGAAGAAGGGGATGCCTTGGGCATCCCCAAGCTTAGACGCTTGAGTCTTCTTAAAATATGCAGGGGTGAACCACCGGGGCATCCCCAAGCTTAGAGCTTTCACTCTCCTTGATCATATTGCATCATTCTCCTCTCTTGATCCTTGAAAACTTCCTCCACACCAAACTCGAAACAACTCATTAGAGGGTTAGTGTACAATAAAAATTAACATGTTCAGAGGTGACACAATCATTCTTAACACTTCTGGACATTGCATAAAGCTACTGGACATTAATGGATCAAAGAAATTCATCCAACATAGCAAAAGAGGCAATGCGAAATAAAAGGCAGAATCTGTCAAAACAGAACAGTCCGTAAAGATGGATTTTATTGAGGCACCAGACTTGCTCAAATGAAAATTCCCAAATTGAATGAAAGTTGCGTACATATCCGAGGATCACGCACGTAAATTGTCTTAATTTTCTGAGCTACCTACAGGGAGGCAGGTCGAAATTCGTGACAGCAAAGAAATCTGTAACTGCGCAGTAATCCAAATCTAGTATTCACTTTACTATCAAAGACTTTACTTGGCACAACAAAACACAAAACTAATATAAGGAGAGGTTGCTACAGTAGTAAACAACTTCCAAAACTCAAATATAAAACAAAAATACTGTAGTAAAAACATGGGTTGTCTCCCATAAGCGCTTTTCTTTAACGCCTTTCAGCTAGGCGCAGAAAGTGTATATCAAGTATTATCAAGAGATGAGGCATCGGCATTACCTTGGGTTTTACCCTTACCTTTCTTGTTCTTTTTCTTACTCTTTGGTTTAGGGAATATATGTCTACCCCCAGGTGTAGAGGTGAATTTTAGGGTACCTTCTCCCATATCTATGACTGCTCCCAATAGTTTCAAGCAGGATCTTCCGAGTGTGATTTGTCCCGTTCCTCGCACATTCAATAACAAGATAATCAATGGATATTGTTCTCCCAAGAATGGTTGTATGCACACCCGCAGCTATTCCTTTAGGAATTATAACAGAGTTATCAATAAGAGTTATTCCTTCTCCCCCTTCAACGTAATTCCCAAAGTTTCAAAGATTTATGAATACTCTTAGGCATTAGGCAAAATTCAGTCATAATATCACAATCAACATGAAGAGTTTGGTCACCTATAACAATTTTAATAGTAGGATCCCATAATGAAGGTTCAGAGTTCAATAAAACTTGATCAAGACGGTTACGAACATATCCATAATTTTCATTCAAGCGAGATGCACTTGTCTCAAGAGTGTTTAATCTATTATAAATGCTAATAAGGGCTGAATCAAAGTTATTAGCTGAATCATGTGATGCAACCAACTTCTTTATGGCATTAAAAGCTTGATCCCCATTGCAATGAAGGAAATCTCCTCCCACTAGAGCATCCAAGGCATATCTATAGCGAATCATAAGACCAAAATAAAAATTACTAAGAAGCAAACTTAGAGTCATTTGAGGTTCAGCTTTACGATAAGAAGTAAAAATTCTGGACCAAGCATCTTTAAAACTCTCCTCATCCCCTTGTTTAAAAGTGAAGACTAATTCCTCAGGCGAAGAAGTAACAAGTGCAGAACTAGACATGGTAACAATAGTAAAATGCAAGTAACTAATTTTTGTGTGTTTTTGATATAGAGTGCAAGACAGTAAATAAAGTAAAGCTAGCAACTAATTTTTGTGTGTTTTGATATAATGCAGCAAACAAAGTAGTAAATAAAATAAAGCAAGACAAAAACAAAGTAAAGAGATTGGATTGTGGAGACTCCTCTTGCAGCGTGTCTTGATCTCCCCGGCAACGGCGCCAGAAAATATGCTGGCGTGTAGTTGACGTGGGAGTTAGAAATCTTTGTGGTGTAGCTTGATACGTCTCCGACGTATCGATAATTTCTTATGTTCCATGCCATATTATTGATGATACCTACATGTTTTATGCACACTTTATGTCATATTCGTGCATTTTCTGGAACTAACCTATTAACAAGATGCCGAAGAGCCGCTTCGTCGTTTCTGCTGTTTTTGGTTTCAGAAATCCTAGTAACGAAATATTCTCGGAATTGGACGAAATCAACGCCCAAGGTCCTATTTTGCCACGAAGCTTCCAGAAGACCGAAAGGGATACGAAGTGGGGCGACGAGGCGCCGCCACCATAGGGCCGCGCGGCCAGAGGGGGGCCCGCGCCGCCCTATGGTGTGGGCCCCTCGTCAGCCCTCCGACTCTACCCTTCCGCCTACTTATAGCCTCCGTCGCGAAACCCCCGATACGAAGAACCACGATACGGAAAACCTTCCAGAGACGCCGCCGCCGCCAATCCCATCTCGGGGGATTCTGGAGATCTCCTCCGGCACCCTGCCGGAGAGGGGATTCATCTCCCGAAGGACTCTTCACCGCCATGGTCGCCTCCGGAGTGATGAGTGAGTAGTTCACCCCTGGACTATGGGTGGTCCATAGCAGTAGCTAGATGGTTGTCTTTTCCTCATTGTGCTTCATTGTTGGATCTTGTGAGCTGCCTAACATGATCAAGATCATCTATCTGTAATGCTATATGTTGTGTTTGTCGGGATCCGATGGATAGAGAATACCATGTTATGTTAATTATCAAGTTATTACCTATGTGTTGTTTATGATCTTGCATGCTCTCCGTTATTAGTAGAGGCTCGGCCAAGTTTTTGCTCTTAACTCCAAGAGGGAGTATTTATGCTCGATAGTGGGTTCATGCCCGCATTGATACCGGGACGATGACGATGAAAGTTCTAAGGTTGTGTTGTGCTCGTTGCCACTAGGGATAAAACATTGATGCTATGTCTAAGGATGTAGTTGTCGATTACATTACGCACCATACTTAATGCAATTGTCTCGTTGCTTTGCAACTTAATACCGGAAGGGGTTCGGATGATAACCTCGAAGGTGGACTTTTTAGGCATAGATGCGATTGGATGGCGGTCTATGTACTTTGTCGTAATGCCCAATTAAATCTCACTATACTTATCATGACATGTATGTGCATTGTTATGCCCTCTCTATTTGTCAATTGCCCGACCGTAATTTGTTCACCCAACATGCTTTTATCTTATGGGAGAGACACCTCTAGTGAACTGTGGACCCCGGTCCTATTCTTTTATACTCGAAATACAAATCTGTCGCAATACTTGTTCTTTACTCGTTTTCTTGCAAACAATCATCTTCCACACAATACGGTTAATCCTTTGTTACAGCAAGCCGGTGAGATTGACAACCTCACCGTTTCGTTGGGGCAAAGTACTTTGGTTGTGTTGTGCAGGTTCCACGTTGGCGCCGGAATCTCCGGTGTTGCGCCGCACTACATCCCGCCGCCATCAACCTTCAACGTGCTTCTTGGCTCCTCCTGGTTCGATAAACCTTGGTTTCTTTCCGAGGGAAAACTTGCTGCCGTGCGCATCATACCTTCCTCTTGGGGTTCCCAACGAACGTGTGAGTTACACGCCATCAAGCTCTTTTTCCGGCGCCGTTGTCGGGAGATCAAGAAACGCTGCAAGGGGAGTCTCCACTTCCCAATCTCTTTACTTTGTTTTTGTCTTGCTTTATTTTATTTACTACTTTGTTTGCTGCATTATATCAAAACACAAAAAAATTAGTTGCTAGCTTTACTTTATTTACTGTCTTGCACTCTATATCAAAAACACAAAAAAATTAGTTACCTGCATTTGCTTTACTTATTTCAACATGTTTCCTCTTAATTTTACTGTAAAAGATATACCTGTGGGACAAGGGTCTATAATTGGAAGAGATAATATAGAAGAATTTTTCACCCATGTTAGTATGCATGAAGATCTTAAAGATATACCACTTGCAAAAGCTGTCCCTACTTATGAAGATGCCTCTCGTTTGTTTGGTACGCATGATGGAAGCTAGATTTATTAGTCTCAACCCCATGATACAACACATGTTTCTTACACTTTCCGATATGGAGCGGGGAGAGAAGAGAGATTTTGTTCTAAAAGTCTTAGTGCGAGAATTTGAAGATATAGCTATAGAAGCTAGAAAAGTTTTTATTAAGCATAAGAGGCTTGGCTTTTATACCGACTTTAAAAGAACACTTGAAAAAATGGATATGTATAGAATAAAATACACTAATAATGCTAATGATGGTGGGGAGATCAAAGCACCAATACCATGTAAACTCCTAGCTATGAATGATGCACTAGAAAATAACTATGCTTGGCTTGTTCCTGAAAATTTGTTCGATGAGAGTAGCAAGCCCAAGACTAATGAAAAGGGAGACGCTGAAACTTATGTATCCAATATACTATGCATGGTTGAGAAAACTCCAAACCCCGCTGTAGATGCACCACCCTTTGATAATACTTGATTTACACTTTCTGCGCCTAGCTGAAAGGCGTTAAAGAAAAGCTCTTATGGGAGACAACCCATGTTTTTACTACAGTATTTTTGTTTTATATTTGAGTCTTGGAAGTTGTTTACTACTGTAGCAACCTCTCCTTATCTTAGTTTTATGTTTTGTTGTGCCAAGTAAAGTCTTTGATAGTAAAGTAAATACTAGATTTGGATTACTCGCGCAGTAAACAAATTTCTTTGCTGTCACGAATCTGGGTCTAATTCTCTGTAGGTAACTCAGAAAATTAAGCCAATTTACGTGAGTGATCCTCAGATATGTACGCAAGTTTCATTCAATTTGGGCATTTTCATTTGAGAAAGTCTGGTGCCCTAATAAAATCCATCTTTACGGACTGTTCTGTTTTGACAGATTCTGCCTTTTATTTCGCATTGCCTCTTTTGCTATGTTGGATGAATTTCTTTGATCCATTAATGTCCAGTGGCTTTATGCAATGTCCAGAAGTGATAAGAATGATTGTGTCACCTCTGAACATGTTAATTTTTATTGTGCACTAACCCTCTAATGAGTTGTTTCGAGTTTGGTGTGGAGGAAGTTTTCAAGGATCAAGAGAGGAGTATGATGCAATATGATCAAGGAGAGTGAAAGCTCTAAGCTTGGGGATGCCCCGGTGGTTCACCCCTGCATATTCTAAGAAGACTCAAGCGTATAAGCTTGGGGATGCCCAAGGCATCCCCTTCTTCATCGACAACATTATCGAGTTCCTCCCCCGAAACTATATTTTTATTCCGTCACATCTTATGCACTTTGCTTGGAGCGTCGGTTTGTTTTTGTTTTTGTTTTGTTTGAATAAAATGGATCCTAGCATTCACTTTGTGGGAGAGAGACACGCTCCGTTGTAGCATATGGACAAGTATGTCCTTAGGCTCTACTCATAGTATTCATGGCGAAGTTTTCTTCTTCGTTAAATTGTTATATGGTTGGAATTGGAAAATGCTACATGTAGTAACTCTAAAATGTCTTGGATAATTTGATACTTGGCAATTGTTGTGCTCATGATTAAGCTCTTGCATCATATACTTTGCACCCATTAATGAAGAAACACTTAGAGCTTGCTAATTTGGTTTGCATATTTGGTTTCTCTAGAGTCTAGATAATATCTAGTATTGAGTTTTGAACAACAAGGGAGACGGTGTAGAGTCTTATAATGTTTACAATATGTCTTTTATGTGAGTTTTGCTGCACCGTTCATCCTTGTGTTTGTTTCAAATAACCTTGCTAGCCCAAATCTTGTATCGAGAGGGAATACTTCTCATGCATCCAAAATACTTGAGCCAACCACTATGCCATTTGTGTCCACCATGCCTACCTACTACATGGTATTTATCCGCCATTCCAAAGTAAATTGCTTGAGTGCTACCTTTAAAATTCCATCATTCATCTTTGCAATATATAGCTCATGGGACAAATAGCTTAAAAACTATTGTGGTATTGAATATGTACTTATGCACTTTATCTCTTATTAAGTTGCTTGTTGTGCGATAACCATGCTTCGGGAACGCCATCAACTATTCTTTGTTGAATATCATGTGAGTTGCTATGCATGTCCGTCTTGTCCGAAGTAAGAGAGATCTACCACCTTAATGGTTGGAGCATGCATATTGTTAGAGAAGAACATTGGGCCGCTAACTAAAGCCATGATTCATGGTGGAAGTTTCAGTTTTGGACATATATCCTCAATCTCATATGAGAATAATAATTGTTGCCACATGCTTATGCATTTAAGAGGAGTCCATTATCTCGTTGTCCATGTTGTCCCGGTATGGATATCTAAGTTGAGAATAATCAAAAGCGAGAAATCCAAAATGCGAGCTTTCTCCTTAGACCTTTGTACAGAGCGGCATGGAGGTACCCCATTGTGACACTTGGTTAAAACATGTGTATTGCGATGATCCGGTAGTCCAAGCTAATTAGGACAAGGTGCGGGCACTATTAGTATACTATGCATGAGACTTGCAACTTGTAAGATATAATTTACATAACTCATATGCTTTATTACTACCGTTGACAAAATTGTTTCATGTTTTCAAAATAAAAGCTCTAGCACAAATATAGCAATCAATGCTTTCCTCTTTGAAGGACCATTCTTTTTACTTTTATGTTGAGTCAGCTTCACCTATCTCTCTCCACCTCAAGAAGCAAACACTTGTGTGAACTCGTGCATTGATTCCTACATACTTGCATATTGCACTTGTTATATTACTCTATGTTGACAATTATCCATGAGATATACATGTTACAAGTTGAAAGCAACCGCTGAAACTTAATCTTCCTTTGTGTTGCTTCAATACCTTTACTTTGATTTATTGCTTTATGAGTTAACTCTTATGCAAGACTTATTGATGCTTGTCTTGAAGTACTATTCATGAAAAGTCTTTGCTTTATGATTCACTTGTTTACTCATGTTATTACCATTGTTTTGATCGCTGCATTCATTACATATGTTTACAAATAGTATGATCAAGGTTATGATGGCATGTCACTTCAGAAATTATCTTTGTTATCGTTTTACCTGCTCGGGACGAGCAGAACTAAGCTTGGGGATGCCGATACGTCTCCGACGTATCGATAATTTCTTATGTTCCATGCCATATTATTGATGATACCTACATGTTTTATGCACACTTTATGTCATATTCGTGCATTTTCTGGAACTAACCTATTAACAAGATGCCGAAGAGCCGCTTGCTATTTTCTCGCTGTTTTTGGTTTCAGTAAATCCTAGTAACGAAATATTCTTGGAATTGGACGAAATCAACGCCTGTGGTCCTATTTTGCCACGAAGCTTCCGAAGACCGAAAGGGATACGAAGTGGGGCGACGAGGCGCCGCCACCATAGGGCCGCGCGGCCGGAGGGGGCCCACGCCGCCCTATGGTGTGGGCCCCTCGTCAGCCCTCCGACTCGCCCTTCCGCCTACTTATAGCCTCCGTCGCGAAACCCCCGATACGAAGAACCACGATACGGAAAACCTTCCGCAGACGCCGCCGCCGCCAATCCCATCTCGGGGGATTCGGAGCTCTCCTCCGGCACCCCGCCGGAGAGGGGATTCATCTCCCGGAGGACTCTTCACCGCCATGGTCGCCTCCGGAGTGATGAGTGAGTAGTTCCCCCCTGGACTATGGGTCCATAGCAGTAGCTAGATGGTTGTCTTCTCCTCATTGTGCTTCATTGTTGGATCTTGTGAGCTGCCTAACATGATCAAGATCATCTATCTGTAATGCTATATGTTGTGTTTGTCGAGATCCGATGGATAGAGAATACCATGTTATGTTAATTATCAAGTTATTACCTATCTGTTGTTTATGATCTTGCATGCTCTCCATTATTAGTAGAGGCTCTGGCCAAGTTTTTGCTCTTAACTCCAAGAGGGAGTATTTATGCTCGATAGTGGGTTCATGCCTGCATTGATACCGGGACAGAGTGACGGAAAGTTCTAAGGTTGTGTTGTGTCGTTGCCACTAGGGATAAAACATTGATGCTATGTCTAAGGATGTAGTTGTCGATTACATTACGCACCATACTTAATGCAATTGTCCGTTGCTTTGCAACTTAATACCGGAAGGGGTTCGGATGATAACCTCGAAGGTGGACTTTTTAGGCATAGATGCAGTTGGATGGCGGTCTATGTACTTTGTCGTAATGCCCAATTAAATCTCACTATACTTATCATGACATGTATGTGCATTGTTATGCCCTCTCTATTTGTCAATTGCCCGACTGTAATTTGTTCACCCAATATGCTTTTATCTTATGGGAGAGACACCTCTAGTGAACTGTGGACCCCGGTCCTATTCTTTTATACTGAAATACAAATCTGTCGCAATACTTGTTCTTTACTCGTTTTCTTGCAAACAATCATCTTCCACACAATACGGTTAATCCTTTGTTACAGACAAGCCGGTGAGATTGACAACCTCACCGTTTCGTTGGGGCAAAGTACTTTGGTTGTGTTGTGCGGGTTCCACGTTGGCGCCGGAATCTCCGGTGTTGCGCCGCACTACATCCCGCCGCCATCAACCTTCAACGTGCTTCTTGGCTCCTCCTGGTTCGATAAACCTTGGTTTCTTTCTGAGGGAAAACTTGCTGCTGTGCGCATCATACCTTCCTCTTGGGGTTCCCAACGAACGTGTGAGTTACACGCCATCATTCCCGCCTCTCTTCATGTCGCCCCCAACCCATCGCTGGAGCAGAGCAAGCTGCCTTACGCCGCAACGCGCCGCCGCGCACACGTAGGTCTCGCCGGCAGGCCGGAAGGTAGAGAGGATAGAGCCGAACCTGGTGCTAATTAAGGATAGGGCCGAACCTAGGATTATCCCTTACCCTAGGAAAGGAGGTGCGGGGCGAACCTGGACCTGCAATTTCTCTCCTCGGTTCCAAGGTCCAGCAACAGGTCTGAACCGACCGGATCGTTTGCATCTTGACACGTCGTCACCTCACCACGAGGACTCCACCTTCTCCCTCTTCATCCCGTCCTCTATTCAATTGTCGACCCGCACACTGAGCTTTTTCTCGGTCACTCAAGAAGTAGCAAAAGAGACGAACAAATTAACAAAATACTACTATGTATCATCCCACCCCAGCCACCGAGCTATGCCTCGGTTCCTCACGAGTATAAAAGTACATATATACGCATTTTAATTATATATACATCTAGTATGTACAAAAAATTGAGCAAATTATTTTAAGAGAATATCGGAGTTTCTTTTGAGATCCGGGACCATATGTTCATGTCCGAGTCAGCTGCGGCGCTCGGTGTTGTGGCGGAGGTCGAGCGGTGGACGGCCCAAGCAGCAAAACCAGCCGCGCGATGGCGGGCGGCGAAAGCAGCGCCACACACCCGCGGCGTCCACCGCACAACACAAACCCTTTCCCTTCCCGCTCCTCTATTTAAGGCCGCCCCCACCCTCGCCTCCGCTGCCACGCCGACGCAGCCCAGCCACAAACCAACCCGCCGCCGTCCCCTCACGTCCGCCGTCGTCCAGGAAGGAAGGCGGGCAGCCGGGCAGGGAAGTTCCCCCCTTCCCTCCCCCTCCCTTGGCCGGAGCCCTCCGTAATCTTCCCGGACGCTCGGCCCCTCCCCCGCGCGCCATCCGGGTTGTTGTCCCTCCGGGCAGGCATCACGGCTGCCGCGGCAGAGCCCGGGCGCGGCGCCCCCGCTGCGCAGGTGGAGCCGCACGGCGGACGCGGCGCACTCCCCTCCGCCGGGGGCAGCCCCTCCGACCTCCTCTTCCTCGCCGGCGGCGGTCGCCTCCTCCTCCTCGCCTGATCGCGCCCTAGCTAGCGGCAACCCGCGCTAGGAGTAGGTCGTCGCTAACGATATTCCCTACACACGCTAGAAAGTTTTGGAGGAGATCGATGGAGGTGAAGCTCACGATTAAGAGGGTGCCCACGGTGCTCTCCAACTACCAGGAGGAAGGAGGAGCCGGGGGCTGCGGCAGGAACTGCCTCGGGGACTGCTGCTTGCCTGGTGCGTATTGCGCCCTATCCGGCCTAGGGAAATTTTCATAGTATCTAGTTTTGCAACTGAATTAGTCCAATTCCAAGTTCAGTTTGGTTCCTCTGCTGCAATTTCTTCGTTTTCTTCTAGTACAGTTATACCGCAAGTTAGTACTGGTTACATGAATGAGAACATGAGCTTCTTCAGCTACAATAAGATATAATTTGGCATGCGATATTTTTTTATTAGACAACTCAAACAAAGTTCTGAAACATTTAATTTCTGCTGACAGAAAGTTGCAGGTTTAAGCACCTTTGGTTAATTAAGCATTTTATATGTTTATCACTTGCAGCTTCCAAGCTTCCCTTATACGCTTTTAAGGCCAACCCAAAGAAGCCTGCTCAGGAGGATGGGCTCCCTACTGACTTCTTCCTCAATTCTCTGCTCCTCGCCCAGGTAAGGAAAATACTGGCAAAGTTTGCATACTCAATTTCACTGATGAAAGAATTCAGATACTTGATAGTTCTTCTGCTAAAAGAAGTACTATCAGCATTTCGGTAGCTTTTGGTTTCCTGTGAAGGTCAGAGAAGTTTGTTGTTATAACTCATGGCTTGCGGCTTTATTGTTAGGACTGTATTATCGTACATGATTTTCATAAATATGCTTAGATTTTCTTTGGTAGTTGAAATACTTAGTTTGGTAGCTATCTTGCTTTGCTTTTTAATTAGATTCAGGTGATCAATTAAATAGCTGAATCTGGTGTATTTGAATATGACATACATCCTGTTTAAGTGAAACCTTATACCGTTGTTGTAGACATAATACAAGCTTGTAATGATTAATTTTCTTTATCAGAAATTTGTGCCATTATTGTTTGAGGAATATAATGAGTTGGTTCATTTCCAACTCATCCCTCTTAAGCATTAGGTTAGTAGGAAACATGAGAAATGTTCTACCCACCAAAACTACGAGATGAGTCAATGATGAACCTACCAATCCTAGAATGAGGTAGTTCCTGAAACCAAAAACACAATCGCATTTCTACTTGGGGTTCAGGGCAAATAGAGAATAAACCAAAATTTACTGAGATGAACTTGTGACTTTTTTCTATGATAGTGCACTCTCTTTATCTTTGCGAGAGCTTCTATTCTAGCATGATTGCTTCTAATTATTCGTTCTTAGCACTAGGAGTTGGTTATTACAAAAAAAAAAAAGTTTTAGGGTCGACTTTAGAATACAATGCTTTTGTTTGCTCTGTTGCTCAAAAGATAACAATTATTGACTTGGAGAAAATACTAGAAAATTTGTCTTAAAAAGAGTCATTGAAACATCTCATATTGAGTATCTTGTTATTTTAGGTTTTCTGTTATATAGTTCTTGTTTCTTTATTAAACTTTGTGTTTTGACTTTGTTTTCATTAGTGGGAGGACAGGGTGGCCCGAGGCCTATTCCGATATGATGTCACAGCCTGTGAGACCAAGGTGATTCCTGGCGAGCTTGGGTTTGTTGCACAGCTCAATGAAGGCCGCCACCTCAAGAAGCGCCCGACCGAGTTCCGTGTTGACTGTGTGCTCCAGCCTTTCGATTCTGCCAAGTTCAACTTCACCAAGGTTGGCCAGGAGGAGGTTTTGTTCCGCTTTGAGAATGGTGGTGGCGACGACAGCTATTTCCTTGCAAATGCCCCAAGCACTGAGAGTGACCATGTTCCCAACGTAGTTGCAATCAATGTACATATCTCTCAACCAGAATTTACTTATATTCCAGATTATGTATCTCTATTGCTAACACTAGTACTTTTAATGGGTTGCAGGTGAGCCCTATCGAGTATGGTCATGTGCTTCTCATTCCTCGGGTGCTTGACCGTCTGCCTCAGCGAATTGATCATGAAAGCTTTGTGCTTGCACTGCACATGGCAGCTGAGGCTGCAAGCCCGTACTTTAGACTTGGTTACAACAGCTTGGGTGCCTTTGCCACTATCAATCACCTCCACTTCCAGGTACTTCATCATGCCAGAAAATAATGTGTTTTGTTCTGAATTTCTAATCAAAGACTTGATCCTTTCATAGCTTCTATGCTATAAACATAAGTTAATAGTTGTGGTGATAACGCAAAGATCTTTCTTTTTCTCTACAGGCATACTATTTATCGGTGCCTTTTCCTGTTGAGAAGGCGCCTACCAAGAAGATCCCCCTTGCTAAGTCTGTGCTGAAGAGTGGAGTGAAGGTGTCAAAACTGAGGAATTTCCCAGTGAGAGGGCTGGTGTTTGAGAGAGGCAACACACTGAAGGATTTGGCTGATGTGGTTACAAACGCTTGCATTTGGCTCCAGGACAACAATGTTCCTTTCAATGTCCTCATCTCTGATTCTGGTAGAAGGATCTTCCTCTTCCCTCAGGTAATTTCTGCAGCAAAGTCACACACTTCTTTCAGCCATAATTTATCTAGCAAGAAATGAATTATCAAGGTAGATTTTCTGGAAACATGATAATAGTTTCTGTAGTTTAATTTATTGTAAATTATCACATACTTAGTCCTCTCCATGAAATTCCACCACTGGCATATTAACTGAGTAATGGTATTGGATGTTTCACCCAAATGTATGGTATGTTCCCTCCCTGATTATGTTTCTTAATCTTTTGTGTTGCAAATGCAGTGCTATGCTGAGAAGCAAGCCCTCGGTGAAGTGAGCCAGGATCTGTTGGACACTCAGGTGAACCCTGCGGTATGGGAGATCAGCGGGCACATTGTTCTGAAACGGAGGACGGACTTTGAGGAGGCATCAGAAGTTTCGGCCTGGAGGCTTCTTGCTGAGGTGTCCCTGTCGGAGGAGCGATTTGAGGAGGTGAAGGACTGCATCTTTCAGGCCACTGGCCTCACTGAATCTGGTGAAGAGGAGGAAACCACTGAGGAGTCTCCTTGCGCATCTTCATCATCTGTCCCCCTAGCCTCTTCACACATACCGGAAGGCTGCCTCGTCCGTCAGTGAGAACGCGGGACGCTAGGTCGCTTGGTTCAAACTAGCTGTGGCTGCTGGTGATAGCAGTGATTGTACCGTGGCTGCTCTTGCTTGCTACTTTTGCCTCTGATGTATTATTTTTTGGCTAGCTGCTGGTGTTCATACTGTGCCAATTATTATTAAGCACAGGTATGTGGGTTGGCTTGTTTCTACATTAAGCGCATCGAGATGTTCATGGCCAGTCCCTTGTTTTCACTCTGAACTGCCAGCTTTGCTATTTCTGTCAAGTTTATCGTTTGCACCTGGCCACTGCAGACAAAAATCACCGGTGAGATGAAACATATAACTGGTAGGGATTGAAGCATTTTAGGAGGTGTTAAATCAATTTTCAAATTCGATTACACAACTTCAGACAAATACATAGCAAGTAGAGACAAGTAGTTCAGACAAAAGGATATACTCCTCAGTGGTTTCATCCTCTCTCTTTTTTTAAAGTGTCAATGAAATGAGGCGGTGTTTCTACTGCAACAAGTATTATTAGCATAAGGGTTGCCCAGCTCCGGTGAGAGAGGATCTGGGACGACGGCGTGTCTTTGCTTGCTCTAGTGCTCGTACTCTTTGTTAAGTGATCTAAAGACTTATTTATAATTTTTAAATCTCTTTGTACTAATCGGTGGACTTCTTCTAAAAAAATGATATAAAGTTCTTCTAACTGCAAAATCTCTGTCAGAAAATCAAGGAAGAAAGCAACAGCCTAATGATTGGGAGGATTTGTGCTAAGAACTAATTGTTTGGCCCCACGACACATCTCTCGTCATGTGCAAGAGAAACTGGACTCCCTCGAACGGGAAATAAAGAATACTAGTACACTGCCAGTGCTTCGTTACAGAATCACAATAATAACAATAGAAAACTAATTTAAGTATGATTTTTAAAAAATATTACCAGAATTTCTTAGAAATGCACATGCTATATTAAAAATATTTGAGATTCAGTGATATTTTCCTACCATGAAAAATATTTAAATAAACATGTTTTAGATTTTATATACTGATTCATAAAATGGAACGAACATGATTTGTCGTCCTTATTGTTGACGCTGCGTTACCACCAATTCCTTACTGTTCACTCCTCCTAGAATTGTCATGGTTACAAATGTGTATATTAGTTAGTTGTGTTTATGTGTTCTTCTTAGACTAATCCAGATCGTTGTAATCCATGACGGATCTAGTTGCTCAGATATTTTTAGGACAATGAACCGTGATCTGCTTGGAAAACTGATCAGATTATTATAGCAATTCAGTAATCTAGTTTCTTGAAGGTAAAAAAAAAGCTAGCTGTTTCTTGCTTCTCCTAACTGTATTACCTGTAGTATACCATGTAATGTGATAAGTAGACGTGGGATGCTTTACATGTAAGAATAGATTAGCACAAGAACTTGACATACTAACCGCTGTAAACATCTTTTTAACAGACTGCAAACATCATGAATAGCGTTAATTCAGCTCACCCATGAATAGGACCATTTCTTAATTAGATCATCATAATCTATGAACTTTATTACTGTAGTCCAAACCTGGTCACTCCAGTGACCATTTATCTCATCCATTTGATCATTAGAACCTCTTCTAAAATTTTAGTAAAAACTTATCATGGCTATGTGTCATTTTGGGGCATTTAGCCAAAACCCTACCTAGAGGTACCTAAGAAATTCCCCAATCCATAAACCATATATCTACACCTAAATAAAATTTTGAATTGGTTTTTTTTGAAAGTTCCGTTGGCCTACCCGCACCACATGGCCTCCGGCGGCTTCCTAACGGCCCGTGTGGCCCAGCCTGGCAGCCCGCGCAAGCAACACGGCCATCCGCATCGGATTCGCCCGGTCGACCCGTTCAGAAAATCATCATGTTCCCAGTTTTTCCTAGAATCAATATGAGAATTAATGAAACTTTGAACGGCTATATTTTCCAAACTGTAGTTCGGAATCAGGTGATTCAAAAGTCCCAGATGCATTACTAGTTGGATTATAAACTTGAAAACTCGTTGTGCAGTTTTATTTATTAAGAATCGTTGTATAGTATTTATCAGAAAGTTCAATTTGTTCGGATATTAGATCCAAGAAGCTCCAAATACAAGTCCACCTTCATTTGGCATAGAACATATAATTGGGGCTAGAGTGATGTCAGCACCGAACTGGAGCACCCAAGCTATGGACAATCTAGATATAAATTTCTATGAAATGACCTTGGCATTTGTATCCGACTTTGAATATAAGCTTGGCTCCTCTGCGGGTCTTGTCGGCTTTGGTACATGGCCCATTTACTCTCCCGAATATAGCTCAAGGATTAATGCGCAGTGATCTCCATCGATTGCCCTAGCATGACACCAAGAATATGACGACTCTAGATTGTTGCCCTGACATTTCATCTATCTGTCGTGTATTCTCTATTTTGTGGCCTCCTCCTTGCGACTCCACAATATCAAGGGTATATATAGTTAATTTTAGGTGAAGACGAAGTTGTGGGCATCAAGAAACGAGACAAAAGGGGTCATATGACGACTGTTTGCCCCCATGGCACGACCTAGGGTGTTGTCCATGTCGTGGGCCCCACCAGCAGGCATGTTGACCTTCTCGGGCACTTCGTCTCATCCTATGGTATTTCCCCAAAAAATTATGTGGCAAAATGTTTGGGTCCATTTGACATATGGAAGATCTGCGTATCGCCAAAATACGTAGAATAAGGTTTTTATGTGATGCATCATTAGAAACAAATAAAAGAGAACTTTCTCGAAAATTCCTGTAATCAATATATAACATGTTGGGACATATCATGCAAATATCAATGGATATCTATAGTAAACATGAAAGTTCATTGATATATTTCACTTGTATCAACTCTCAAACTTTTTTCCCTCTATGATAAGGACCTACATATAAATACACAAGCATGACAATTTTTTTAATAATTCCAACATAAACATACACAAGTCCGCAATACATAATTCAGCTAGTATATAAGTGAATGAAGCAATATTAAGCGGACATCGAAGATAAAGTTTGATTAGTTTTGGTTGTCTGACTCTACGTTGAACAAGACACTAGTCATTGGAATCTCTACCACTAATAACGTTGATGTGAACACCCTCGGCCATTTACAACCTACATTATAAAAAATAAATAATGAAAATCTTATTAACATTTGAATAATGAAAACCCTACTAACATCGTGAGTGAATACAAGAAACGCTAATTAATTGGTTACGATTTTGTGGGGCAGATTAATATATATCCATCCGAAATCGGGTAGGATTACTGCGGATTTGCGAGGAGATCTAGATTTACATACACCTGGATATAATCCCCTCGAATCCCATAAATATTGAAGGATATTTTGCACAAGAGGCGGTCTAATACCAGCAAAAAAGGTCGCAACAATAATTAACCTTGTGTTGCTGATCTATAGGGTCGGTGTAAGGGTATTTCATCCTATGTGCGGTTATGGGAATTAATGACAATCCCCATGGACTGATGTTTTCATTAGGGGTACATGAATGAATAATGAATATTCCATGGGTAATGCTTGTATTCCATGCGTTGGATTCAAGGTAGATCATCAATTTGAAGAGAAAAATATGATATGCTAGAGAAGAAGAAATGAAGATGGAGCCCTTGTGTGGAACACAAACAAGCCATGCTCTATCTTATGTGTTAACCTATGGATGATTAAGATCCCGTGAGTGAGATTCCGAGAAAAGAATTCAAGATATGACTCTATCTTGAAGTCATAATGTCTCATGAGTTGATCCATGGGTGACCAAGACTTGGAGCATGGAATCAAATTGAGAATTCTTCATGTGCATCAATATATTGTGATAGAGTAGGAGAATATACAAGTTTGACCAATACAAAGAGTGAATGATGGATTCAAGTTGGTCAACACATGAATCATAAAGAATGTACCACATGCGATCATGTGATCTTGTGGTATGGTACGCTTTGTAAACTATGATTTGTGAACTAATCAATTATATTTGTGTCTTTGTGTTGTCTATGTGGGTTATGTATCTTTTCATGGGCATGTATAAAAAAAAGATTCATATAGCCCATGAGTGGATGGCATCAAGTGGTGATTGTTATCAATGTTGAGAAGCACAAGTTCAAAATGAGAATCTCAAGAAGAACATATGCTTCAATATTTTTTTTCCATTTGGTAATTATGTACATGTGAAGATATGATTTACTGAAGCAACAATGTTCAAAGGAAGCACTCCGACTTGAATGAAGCATGAAGCGTTGTCATCAAGATCAAGCGGAATGCGCAATGCAAAGATATGGTCTTGCTAGGTTTTTCTTTGACTTGTCTCAAGTTGGTTGTTGGAATACCGGGTTATAGGAAAGATAGTCACACTATCAAGAGAGGATTTCAGTTGAGTAACTGATAGATAGTCGCACTATCAAGAGGAGCTTTCAGTTGAGTAACTAATAGACAGTCGCACTATCAAGAGAGGCTTTCAGTTGAGTAAATTGATGATGTCGTAAGCTCAACACTTTGTATACTTTGAAACTACCCATTTTGTTTCTTCTTGGTGTTTCTCTGTGTGAGATTCTTGATCTTTTCTCTATCTTCTCAATAAGCCGAAGTTCATAAAAAATAGAATTCGTATGCATCGCGTTTTTAGGGTTGGAGGTTGTACCAATTCTTCATCTTGGTAAGTTTAACATCTCCCCACTTTTGGTATTTATTATCTTTCTCCTTCTTAGGGTTAATAATGTCTGTTAGATAGAGCTTGTTCTTAGCTTTCGAAAAGACTCAAGTTTTCTAAAATCGAAGTTCAGATGCAAAAGATATCACCTTTTTCGTAAGTAAAATATTTTGTCGGTGGAAAATCCGGGTTACCGGCCTTTGTACCGGTATTTTGCTTTTCCATTACGGTGTACCGACCATTACCAAACTTGGCGCCAAAAAATATGGTCTTCACTTAATTCTACACCGACGTTTACCAAAATGAATATGTATTAGCTTTTCGGTAGATGTCGGCGCCTAGGCCGGTTCGGGAGCTGGTACACTGGGTTGGAGACGAGGAAGGTTGGCATGGGGGTCGGTTTGACTGGTCATGGTGTCAACTTTGAACGGGATGCTTGGTTTTGCCCCAAACGATCATATTTGGTTCTCATATAAAAGCGTCTTATTCCTGAACGGTTTTTAGGGTTCTTATGGACGAAATTGACCTCCATTGTTGACTCTACTGAGTTTGCTTCCTCTGCCACTCCTCCTATGATGCTTGCATATTTTTGAGGAATTTGAAAGAGGTGATATAGATCAACAACCTCTAGCATAAGTTATTTTTGAGGGTTTTTTTAAACTTATTTGATTCCATTTGAAGACCTAAAGCATAAGTTATAGAAAAAATGGAAAAAAACTAAGAATAAAAAAGAACGACCGGCCGGGCTGGACAAGCCCGGAACCGTGCACGCTCGCGAGCGAGAGGCCAGAGGCCGAACAAGTCACGCAGCGCACATCTCAAAAAAAAAAAAGTCACGCAGCGCAGCCGCCTCCAACCACGAAACTCGCCCACGATCTCCACGATTCCGACGCCGCCCCCCCCCGAGCCGCTCCACTCTATAAACTAGTTGATACCCCGCGCTTTGCGGCGGGACACATAGTATTTGAAAGAAAGATAATATAAATAGATCTACGTAGGAATAGCAACTAAAAGCATGAGTACCTACGGGAACAAAAAAAAATGTAAGAACTGGATTGCTTTTATTCATAAGAAGCACTGATAAACTCTTAATGTTGTGTCAAAAATATGTCTACATAGTTGTTGCAGATTAATAAGAACGCTAATCCACTACAATTTTAGGAAATGCTTATGCATTCCGCTTCATGATGAACAATGCCTATTTTATTGCAAGACAACCAGGAAAATGAAGATACTAAATACACTTATGTTATGCAAACATGGTCAAATATTTCATACATGAAGTGTGTGTGCATCATAGCTAAGTTAATTTGTAAGTGTACGGAAGAATCAAGCAAATACATGCCCCTGGACAATTCTACCAGGATGATCTCTTATGCTGAATCTCATAAGGTGAAGATACTTTGACATGCTTAATAATACTTGTTAACCAATGCTTTGATATACTCGTCATCATGAACCATAGAAATAGCAGACATCAAAACGGCGGAATACGTCCGAGGAGATCAATAGGCAGATCAGACTAATTAATGGAACCAATGCCTTAAAGGACTTCAGAAGTTGAGATGGCATGATATATGATCATAAAGAACTGGATTCATAAGTGAACTGAATTGTCCCTGCAATTATTTTTCCTCAAATGCTGCAGTTAGCATGTAACCATGTGAATCCTACATTCCTACAGTGAAAGAAATATGTAGTGGTCCGAAAAAAGGGACTCCGAGAAATTTCATGGAATAAAAAGCTGGTAGGCTGCAGAAATAAGTAAAATGCAGCAACTGGCTGTTCCATCATAAGTTGCAAAAATCAGTCCAATGTACCAACTGTTTGTTTCAGGAAGAAACTTAGACTGGCAGAATTAGCCAAGTAAATTTGAATTATCTGCAAAACTCATATAAAAGTGCTTAGTTACATTACCTTATGTACTTGAAATTCTCTATTTGTCAAACAGAAAAGGTACCAGGGAGCACGTATGCAGATTGGCCGGAGACATGGATTCGCAAAAAGAAGGCCGGGAGACGTAGAAGACATAGAGATATCAGGACCTGTCACCTGTGAAATAGCAACAACTAAAGAGATGAAAGGATTCAGATTGGGTAGTACATGTGTGAGGGAAAGGCATGAGACAGGTGGAGAGAAGAGACATGAGGGGAGGTCCTCCTGCCTTGCTGGTCTGCCGACTACATGGGGCACCTACGTCCCTGCTGTGGTCGATATAGCTAGGCCTCCTCCATGATCCATCCTCTATGCCCCTTCCTGTAGAAACGGCTCCCGTGAAAGTGGCTGCGTGGTGGAGTCCCGAATATGACGCCACCTTCCAGAGAAATCCACATGCGTAGCGTATATGAAACGGCGAATGGCTTGGTGGGGAAGGCGAGGCAACATGGCTGAATGGTACCTGATTTTTTTTCTCGGGGAATAATAGGGACGAAAATAGTATGCTACGGAATCAGGTTGCATCCGGCCGGACAACAAATGACCGTCCATTTGAAATCCGATGGAGAAAATTAATTGGGGAGATGTGGCAACACCATATTTCAGCTTGCAAATATTAAATGCACTTTAGTGAGGATGAACTTTATAGATATTATAGATTCCCATGATCCCCTCTCTCATTTGCCACTGTCTCACTTCTGAGACGCTGCCAGGCTGACGAATTTGACCGCCGGTGCTCCGCCAGCTGCCGCCACTCCTTCGCCGATTACGGCCGGTACAGGAGGCCCCCCACCTCGACCGCCGGTGCTCCGCCGCCGTCCGCGTGAAGTTTCCAGCTTGAAGATCAAGGCAACGCCGCCCGCGTGAAGTTTCCAGCGCAGCCATCGACCACGGACGATCACGGTAACCGTCCCCAGCCGCTGGTAAGATAGTCCCACGTCGTTCGATCAGTACCATACTGCCACCAGTTTTCTTATATTAATAACTGAACCATCAGCAGCATGCGTCCATGCGATATCATGTTCTGCCATGTATCCCATCCCCCTTTATTTTTTTCCCACGTGCATGGTCTGTGACCGATCGATCGGTTCGTGTATGTAGTCTGTGCTAGCTCATGGTGCTCATGTTAAACTTTGAAATTCCATATCTATAGTTCTAGAGCTTCGTTTTAGATGATTCTTCTTGCATTGATTTTGTAATTCAATTCTGTACAACTTTCATGTAGAAAGTTTTTTCCATACGAGCAGTTTTTTCTGACGATTTTTTGGATGAAATTATTTAAAGACCGCGCAATGTTTAATCTTGTAAAAATATAGAAAAACAATTACACGTCCAAAATTAGAAAATAATATACCCTTGGTTTCATAAAAATGTGTAGAACACAATGGAACAATAACATTTAAGATTTGAACTATTTTTAAGTATTCAAATTTAAAGATGTGAATTTGAGTATTTTGTTTATATAGTTCAAATGTTATAAATCCAAATTAAGTGATTCGTTTTGTAAATGGATCCCATTAATGTCCAGTAACATCACTGCCCAAACTTTCTTATATTAGTTTGCAAATATTCAAATTTAAAGATGAGAATTTAAGTTTTTTTTTTCATAAAACAAAATCCCTAAATCATTTTAAAATAATTCCTTAGTCTTGGTAAAATAATAATAATAATTTTACCAAACCAGCAACACCAATTCCTAAGCTACTTCAACTGTTCATTTTGAAATTATTCAAATTGAGGATTTGAGTATTTTCATTATAGATGCATTTCCTTAATTATTCTAAAACAAGATTCATTTTGCAAAGTGAAACCTATTGTAACGGCCCGGGATAATACCCATAATAGATTTTGCTTGTTCTTTTATTTTATGCATCATCATGGCATATGCACATAACATCAATGTTTTTACTAAATAAAATTATTTCATAAACCTTATATATTTTATTTCCCTCTCATATCTCTTATATAATAAAAATCTCACCATCTCTCACCAGGCCCTCCTCTTTCCTGGCTTCTCTTTCTTCTTGGCCCGAGCAGCCCAGCAAGGCCCAGTCCACCTTGCCTCCTCGCTGGCCCGTACCCCTTCGGTGAAAAGATCTTTGCGTGGCTGTCATCTTCCTGGAACGAGCACGAGAGAGGCGTGAGCCTCTCATGGCCAACGTCACACCGCACCCACCGCACCTCCATCTCCTTTTCCCTCCCTTAAATCCCCATCAGTTGCCCTGCAAACCCTAGCCTATCTCCCCTCTTGCCGCCGCCACTTCACTCTCTCCCCCTCCACCATCTTTCGCTTCACTCAAGGAAACAGAGAAGAGCACGAACCACCAAACCATGGCCTCCTTACAGTAACCTCAACCCTGGCGTCGCCACGGATGCTCCCTCGCCGAGCCAAGACCACCGAACGACGCGCCTCATCAGCCTCTTCCTCCGTGCCGAAGGAATCGACCTCGCGCTCCCCCAATCAATGGCAAAATCGCTGATTCCTCACTCTGGCTATCGGCGTCTCCTTCGAATTCCGGCCGTCTCCGACCTCCTCCTCCGTTTTCGAGCACACCATCACGCTCCTGGTATCATCCCCGTCCTCCCGAGCCTCTCCTCTCTCTTCATCCCGCTCTATGTCGACTTGCCGGCGTTGACTGCCATTTTTCTCCGCAGGACCTCGCCGCCGGCAAGGCTCTGGTGATCCCCTGGCGTTGGCTCCGCCACCTTCTGGTTCAGCATGGCGAGGCGCACCCCCGACGCCCTCGTGCTCGTCCCGTTTGGCCCCGTGTCGCGAGATTCATCCTCGCCAGATCTTGTCCGCCATGGCCGCCGCATTCCTCGAGCTCCGTCTCTACTGGCTCTAGTTGCCACGGGCCTTTCTTTTACCATGATCTGAATCGTAGCCCAGTGGTTTGTTCCTGCTCCTTGACTCCATCAGATCTGTGTTCAATTACCAGGAAAGGCAAAATTCCCACTCCATCAGATCTTGTGTTCAATTACCAGGAAAGGCAAAATTCCCACCTTTTTGTCTCTTTTCCGAATCTGACAGGTGGGTCCCGTACGTCAGCCTCTGCAGGAGCCACCTCAGCTTCCCTGCCTTGTCAGCTCATCTCTGGCCCGCCGTCAGCCTCTGCGGTTAGGTCTTCTCCGGTATAAAACGTTTCTCTCTTTTCTCTGGTTTTCTGAAAATTGCAGAATATGTTATAATCTTGCAAAATTAATAGCCCAGTGGTTTGTTCCTGCTCCTTGACTCCATCAGATCTTGTGTTCAATTACCAGGAAAGGCAAAATTCCCACCTTTTTGTCTCTTTTCCGAATCTGACAGGTGGGTCCCGTACGTCAGCCTCTGCAGGAGCCACCTCAGCTTCCCTGCCTTGTCAGCTCATCTCTGGCCCGCCGTCAGCCTCTGCGGTTAGGTCTTCTTCGGTATAAAACGTTTCTCTCTTTTCCCTGGTTTTCTGAAAATTGCAGAATATGTTATAATCTTGCAAAATTTATCTTCTAATCTGTAACTCGGAATAAAACATGTTGTATATGAAAATTGATCAGAAAAATATGAGGATCATGATTATGCCATCCATTCATCTGTTTGCATCTCGCATCATGTCGTACCGTGATAGTTTGTGCATTTCACCTCATATATATGCGGAGTATTTCGGATATCCACCTAAGGTTTCCCCGCTCCGTTTAATATTGAAGTAGCTCACCCCTGCCATGTTATGCCATGCTAATGAACACTTAACTTTGACGGTAGATATGCAACTCCAACCTAATTTTGTTTGTCCGGGGTTTCGACTCCGATTAATATGGATATGTTGCATTGCATCATCGTTGCCATGTCACGCATGCATGTATCTTGATCATGCCGGTTCTTCATTCGTAGTAGTAAGTTTGCATACGTTGTTTGTCCAGCATTTGTTTCTTCCCGGATAGGATCACGAAGTGTTGATGTGAGATACGACGAGTTCTCCGACAAGTTCTTCTGCAACTTTCCACAGGCGAGCCCTCCCTCTTCACCTATTTTATATTTTGCTCTCCCTCTCACTGCTATCCTTATGTTGCGATTCTTTATCGAGTCACGTGTCCTATTCCACTTGTTTACCATAATAATCCTATATGTATCATTCCTTACCCATAGCCATTGCTTGATGTTTGAGCCTTGCGAGTCGTACGCGTGTTTAGGCTCTGTTGTTTATCTCGATCTGTTATCGGGATATGTTGGGTTGTTGGGAGGTTATCACATGCTATATCAGTTGTTGGAGATACACATGCTTTACTTAATTGTTAACAACTAAAATTGTAAGCAGACGCATCTGTGAGCCCCTTTGCGAAAGCATCGGAACTTTGACTTGCTAATGTCCCCTAGGACCTGAATTCTTGTTATCTGTTCCGAGATTGAGCGCTCTACCCGTACATGGGGGAGTGGGACCCCAATCACCCACTACCTTTCCTCGAGTTTGTTTATTGGGAGCCACAACCTTGGTTTTATTTGCCCATATGCACGATGCACGATTTACTTCCTGTTGCCTTCGGGTGTTTATATTATGTACTGTACTCATATCGCGGATAGACTTATCCCGTGCCTGGTCGTTAGTGCCCGCCTGGACTATGTCGCAAACCTCTGGGTCCGTATTGGAGTACGGCCGAACTTCGTCACGGGTAGCTTAGTTGGGTGGCTCCCATTAAACTTTCTCTTGCATTGGAAACGGTCTTGATGTGAGACTTCACCTGTAGTAAGTGGGTTCGAGCATGTGTATGGTTACATTTGGGCAACCCCTGCAGGGTGTACATCTTATCGATAAGCCGTGTCCGCGGTTATGGACGACTTGGAATTGTATATCTTGATCATAGAACAACTTACACCGTTATCTTGTTGCTAATAATCTGATAATAACTTGCTTAGTAATATATCATTACTACAACCGATACCTAATAAAACTTGTCCACCGTTGAGTGCCTTTTACATTGCCTCTTCGCTTTGTTGAAGAGGATATGTGTAATCGGCTGGGTTATGTTTGTGTAGTATTTATCTGTTACCTTGTGCGCTCTCTTATCTTCTCTGAGTAGACGGATGTTGTAGCGTGTCTCTATTGGTTATAGTTTTGCTGCCGCTAAACCTACCATATAGCCCCAGGTGATATATTCGCCCGGCGAGCATAGCCATTTCTAGTCTCGGTAAGTACGTGCCGTAGTTCGTTCCTTGGTACTTACTCTCGCCTTTTCTCTTTCTCTTCTGTTTCCTCCCTTTTGTCGGCAACCGATGGCCCGACTTCGACATGTACAAGATGACGACGTTAGCAAGGTTACCCTTCCGGCTTGGTATGGGCAGGGTTATGGACGCCACTGGTTATCTTCAGGACTCTTAGTCCAATTTGTATCTTGTCCGTACTCGGACGTATTCGATCTTCTGTATGATTCGGATCTTTGTATTGTATATTTGTATCTTGACTCGTTGGAGTCGTTATTGTAATATATCTGTTTCTTGTGGGCTCTATGGTAATCCTGTTGTAATGTTACCGCTCGTGTTAATTCCTCTGGCATCACGTGTGTGATTCGTCGCGTACGTCGTGTTGGAGGGCGTCTCTGAATCGATATCGTGCGGATTTTGGCGGGATCGCTGGAATCCTCATGGTACCGGTTCCGGGGGCGTCACACCTATAGTCAAGCCCATCTATCAAAATAATTTAGACACATTCACATCTTTCAAATCACATTATCCCAGTCCATATTATTCAAAAAAATGAGTTATTTGAGTACATTTTCGTATCACTAGTTCCTAACTAATCTTTTGCTTGTGCCATTGGTGAGTGTTGCCGCACTCTCCTTAATGGTATGTTGCCTTAAGCCATTTGAGACTCATGTGATTTTATCACATGGATCATTTCAATTACATATTATTGTGTAGCAAACAACTCTTGGACGCGAGCTTGCCAACAGAAGATTTTCCGATTGGAAGTCCCGGCAATGGCGCAAGCAGGCCAAGAACTGTAAGCAAAGCGGGTTATTGACCACACAACTATAGTCAAATCAGAGAAGAATCCACAGAACAAGCCTAGTTTGAATAATAAAGTGGATGTAAAAAGAAGAGCGGGTAGCCACGTGCAATCGCCAAAGAAAGTTTCGATTGTCCTTGTCAATCATTTTCCTTCTAAGCACTTGACTTAGATAATGTTTTTCTTTCGAAGTATTTGAGTTGGTAAAATTGATCTTACCAAATGTATCCATAGTGATATATTTTCCTTTCCAAGTGACATAGGCATCCCAAATGGGCCTGCCGAAGATAGTACCCGGGGTTTACTGAAGGCCCATTACCCGAAGAATAAGAAGATTCGGAAGCCCAAGATATTATTAAGGAAAGCTAGAGTTGTAATAGAAAGTCTTATTTGTAATCTTACGGGATGAGTTAGAAACCTTCCCGGACTTTGTAACTT
>NC_061510.1:293079989-293123517 GCF_022539505.1 Lolium rigidum | reverse complement strand
GCACGACCAAGGGTGGGGCCGCGCCTGCCCTATGTACTGCCACGTGACAGCTCTCCCGCGCGTGTCCTTCTGGCTCCGTCTTCGTCCCGGAAAAATAAGACTCCGAGCTTTTGTTTCGTCCAATTCCGAGAAACTTTCATGTACAACTTTTCTGAAACACAAAAACAGCAGAAAATAGGAACTGGCACTATGGCACTGCGTTAATAGGTTAGTCCCAGAAAATGCTAAAAAGTGTGGAAAAGTGAACATAACATATAAGAATTGTAACAAAACAAGCATGGAGCATCAAAAATTATATATACGTTTGGGACGTATAAACATCCCCAAGCTTAACTCCTGCTCGTCCTCGAGTAGGTAAGTGATAACAAACAAATAATTTTTGAGGTGACATGTTGTCACACTACTTTGATCAATCTAAGTGTAAAAGCAAACATAGCTAGAATCATAGAATCCTAACATAAGCATGATAGATATAATCAAACAATGAAACTTAATAACCATGCTAAAACATGAATAGTAATCAAACAAAAGAAAATGTATAACGTGCATGGAAAGCAAAGTGATTGTCAAGAGCATAACATAGATACATAATAAAGTGGTACTCAACTTGTCCCATAAATGGAAGCAAAACATACATGCTTGGACACCTTTAAAAGATTATAAAGATAACTAGAAACAAAAAGTTTGAACAACAATACCATAATTATGATCAATCAATAAAATCTTGGGACCATGCACATAAAACTAAGAATGACAACTATGCTCTCATAAGTGGTGCATAAACTAGAAGGTGGAGACTCAACATAAAAGTAAAAGAAGGTCTCTCTTTGAGAGGTAAGTAAGATCACTCATGTGCTAGAGCTTTTTATTGAAACAACAAGAGTATAAAATGCACTTTTGAGAGGTGGTTGTTCATGTCAACGGTAAGTACAAAGCATATGAGTTGTGCAAAAGTGCTACTTCTAAATCGCAATCCTCATGCATAATTGCTACTAGTGCTCACACCTCGTCCTACTCACCTCGGATCACCATTAGCTCTCATCACATACAAGTTGTTTTAACCGAGTATCACAAAGGGGTACCCCCGTGCCTGCTGTACAAAGCTCCTAGGAGATACATTGCTTTTGATTTCTCATCTTTAAAGCATCTTCAACTTGGGACATCCATACCGGGACGACACGAGCAACAGATAAATGGACTCCTCCTATTTTTTATTGCTAGAAGCTTTCTCATAAGAGATTGAGGATTTGTCGAACTGAAACTTCCACCATGATACATGGCTTTGGTTAGCGGCCCAATGTTCTTCTCTAACAGGTCGAGGCGGCGGTTCCTTCACAAGGTTGGGGCGAGCTAATCACACTCACTACTCCTGAAGGAAAAAAGGATTCGATTCAAATCCCAATTGAATGTTGGAGATTTTAGGCTAAACAATCTTAAGGGGGTTAGCCTAGATCAAGTACACATAGTGAAGGGTATGATGGCGACCAAAACCCTAGAGGAGCTCTGGCGACTAAACCCTAGCCGCCGATGATTCTTGCCGTCAGTGATCGCATCCTGCCGGCGTTCAGGGGTGCATCTCTCTCTGGCACCCTCCTTAGGTAATTCTCTCTCTCCCTCTCCTTTCTCTCGGCCATCTATATGGCGGCTCCTGCATGGAAATGGAGCGTTTCCTATGTGAAGGCGCAAGATCTGGCGTCTGGCATAAAGGATCTCATGATGTGGGAGTTGCATCTCTGGACCACCATGGATTGGCTTGGTCTTATGACCACGAAAGGTACTCCCATTGTTGGCAAATTTTTACGTAAGGGTGATGTGGTCGATGTGGGATATGTACTGGAATTTTAAGCGTATAGTGTTAAGGTGATCCAATGTGTGCACTCCCCACACGTTGGTCGTGCTGCTACGGTTAAAGAACTCATGCAGATATCTGGATCTGATCTAAACCCTAAGGATGAGGGTTGGCATGTTACATACTCAACTCATCGGGATCTGTTGTGTGGCCGCATGAAATCATATGATGGCGCTCTTTTCCTTTTTGTCAAGCATCATTGGCTACTGCTGAAGGATGCTAAGGGGGCAATGGTGGGTAGGCGTGGCCTCCGATCGGCTGATAGCTTTGGTCTGGGTGCAAAGATTTCTTTTCCTAATCATGAGATCAAAATGGGCAAGCCCTGGTCAGTTTTGATGGAGTGTTCTGCTGAGGTTCCTATGGCCACATGTAGTACTCCTACGTCTGTGTTAGATACTGAGAGCAGTAGCAAGGAGGAAATCTTGTCTTTCTCTGCAGGTCTTGCTGATATTTCAAAGAAACTTGATTGCTCTTATAGCACAAATTTATAGCTGATATAAAGAAAAGGTTGGCCTCTACAGCTCATCCACTGGGAAAGTCAAATCATTTTCTTCTAGTGGTTTCTTTTGGCAGAGCAAATTTCAAGTTGACTGAGGACGTGGTAGGGATTGCTTTAGAGTATTTCATTGGTGGAATTTCTGATGATTTGGCGGTAAAGTATTTAAATGATAGGGTATTTTGTTTTTCTGTCGCTTCTAAGGCAGTGGGTTTCATGGTTCATGCACTGAGGTCTTTTTCTTGCTCCTCTTTTAAGTGTTTTTTTCATCTATGGAGCAATGGGGGTCCTTCTTGGTATAAGGAGTTCACCAAGTGGCAGGTTGAATGTGATAAGGAATGGGTCTTAGTTAGCCCTAATAAGAACATAACGGATAAGGCCATGGCTGCTCTACGTACTACACCCCAAAAATCTGCTTTGTCTGTAAGGAAGAATGCTTCTGTTAAAAAACAGTTGTCTTTTGCTGCAGAGATGGTTTACCCTGCTTGTACCGGCTATACTGCTACATCTCAAAGTGCAGGTTCTGTTCCGCAGCTGTTAAGTGATAGAATTGTTATTGCTGATAATATTATTAAAGTGGGTCAGGACTTCAATATTCATTTTGGCTCAGCACAACCTCTCTTGCTCGGTCAGTTCAGCAACATGTTCAGCAACAAGCTGCAGTTAGTGAACCTCTTTTAAGTCAAGTGGCTGATTCTTACCAAAGTACTGTTCCTTCAGCAAGCCTTGGTCAAACTGATGTCAATATTGCACGTGATCTTGATGGGCTTGAAGAAGTGATTGATGACATTGCTTATCGGTTCTGGGAGTGTGGCAGATGTTTGTCCATGGGCCATACGGTGGTGGGCTGCACAAGAGACATTATGTGTAGGACTTGTTTCAACTATGGGCATAAAGAAAAGAGCTGTCTTATCTGGTTGGCTAAGAAGGGGAGAAAATGGGTACCAAAATTGGTAAGTGCTGTGGGCCATAATGGCTCAAGTTCCCAACAAAGTTGTACTCGAGTACCTCCTGGCAAGTCGGTTGTTTTATCCAAAATAGAGCAGGCGCAGTGCCCGATTACATCGTCTCGAGAAGCCCAACCATTGCACGCACCATCATCTCCTTCCTTGCAAAATCCACTGAGACTTTCGACACCGCCGCCCTGCTCATCGCCGACTTCATCGCCGCCCACAATGGCTAACTTCGAGGTGGAACCAGCGCGTTGGCTGCCCTTGGGGCATCACATCATCGATGGCGGGCCCACGCGACTGCCGAGAACTTTCTACAATCCTTCGGTAATCCCTCCTGTCCGCCATGGTCATTATCTGGTTGTGGTGCTTGAGCCTGCCCCCCCCGGCGGCAGAAGAGGGTGCTTGGAGAGATCATGTCCGCGATTTTATTCAACAGCATCAACAGCGGGCGGTAGAGACTTTTCAACCTTATTTGTTTGGCATTGGTCTGTATGAACTGCGTAGTGCCGTGGCTGTTAATGCTCTGCTTCAGCAAGCACCATTCGAGATAGGTCCTGATGTTTTTGTTCGCTTTGTGCCGCATAATGATCGCCACAATCATAGGGATGTACAAGGAGTTAGATCTGGGTGGCTTATGGTCCTGGTAGTGCCCTTGGATTTTCGCAATGATTATGACATTGCCAATGTTGTGGCTGCTTTTGGTAAATTGCATAGCTGGCATCAGGATGATATTATCAAGGAAAGGACTCTTATGCATGCTACTTTTGATTCCCCTGCTCTAGTCCCAAGAGATATTGTGTTTGGTAATTACTCTGCTATTGGAGGAATCAAGGAAACTTGGACTGCTCCTGTATACATTCTTGGTGCAAACTTTGCTGAACAGTTACCTGCTGATGAGGATCAAATGCCTTTGGATGGAAATCCCCATCCTCTGTCTGGAAACTTGATGCCCCAGGATAATTTCTTTGTTCTGCCACAATACCCAGAGCTGGGTTGGAATAATGCACCTTTTCATGGTCATGAGCTGCAAGGGAATCAAGATGAAGTGCAAGAGGAGGTCCAGGACAATGCCATGCAGGATCAACAAGCAGAAGAGGTACAATTTGATGATTCTATTGTTGTCAATCCTTCTGGGTTGGCTTCACCTTTGGCTGATCATGGGATGGAAATAGATCAACTAGCTCATAATAATGTTATTCATATTGGAATGGTCAGAACTGTCTTTAGGCCTGTCATTCCTCCTTCCATGCATTGCCAACAACTGCTTGATGTTTTCTTGCCATCCATGTTTACTTCCTTGTTCCATAAAACTCCAATGATGTGGACAATTCAAGCAAGCCTGCTATGAGATTGTCTGTGGCCAAATGTGTCTGCTATGCAAATTTTTTTGATGCCTTCAGTGCAGGGGACTATTGTTGTCCCAAAGCTTAAGAAGAGAAGCAAAGTTCTTTCTTTGGGATGTGATGAGAATAATGTGGAGGCTGTGGAGTTGGCTGATCCAATTTTCTCAGTTCCTTTAGCCCCAGTAGTGGGAAAGAAGAGAAAGGCTAGGATGACAAAGGCTGCTCATGCCACTGCTATAGTTGATTCTGCTTATCGAAGGAGCACACGCAGCTGCACCAAACGAGATGGCCATAAGCCAATATCCATGAGTGATATTGTGTCAACGCCAAGGAAGAAATCAAAGTTACAGAAAAAAGAAGTGGGAAAAGAGGAGGGAATACAGGAGCAGGTCTATGTGAATGTCAATGCAGAGGAGAGTTCTGTTGATATCCCACCTGAAACTCCATTGCATGTCATGCAGAATGTAGGGATTGCTTTGGGGATTGAACCAACTTTGCTGACAGAGGAGAAGCTTAAGGCAACTCCCAAGGGAAAGAAGAAGAAGAATCTTCCCAATGATAAATAGACAGTCTAAGAAGCAAAGGGAGGGGCACCCTATTCATACTGCTTCAGCTTTTGTTTTATCTATCATGAGCACAGCTTTAGTTTGGTTGCTGAGATTTTTTGTCAACAACTTTATGTTCTCTGGAAGTTAGTTTTCCTTTTGGCAAGTTTTGTGCATCATGGCATTTTATGTACTGGACCAATTATCTATGTGAACTCCTTAAGTGCCTATAAGTGTACTGGACCAAATATCTCTGTGAACTTCTTAAGTGCCTATAAGTGTACTGTTTTTTACATGAGGCTTGTAGCCTGTATGTTTGTTCTCCTCTTTCAAACAGTTATCAATGTGTTCACAACCCACTAGAAAATGGAGAATTTTGTGCTGGAATGTTAGAGGTTTGAACTCTGATAAGCATCAAAGGGCTCTAAGGTCAAAAATTGAAGAGAGTCAATGCTCTATTATTTGCATTCAAGAAACTAAATGTGAAATGATTGATCATAAACTAATAAGAAGTTGCTGCCCAAAAAGGTTTGATAGTTTTGTGTACTCTCCCTCTGTTGGTGCTTCTGGAGGTATCTTGGTGTTAAGGAATTCTGCAGTGTTTGATGGAAATTTAATTGAGCTACAAAGATATGGGGTAATTGTTAATTTTACTTTTGTACACAGTGGTGAATCTTGGAATTTGGTCTCAGTATATGGACCTTGTCAGGGTGAACTAAGAGATAATTTTGTGAACTGGTTATTTAACCTGCACATTCCAACTGGAAGTAATTGGCTGCTTCTGGGGGATTTTAATTTCATTAGATCAAGTGAAAATAGAAATAAGCCAGGGCGATGTTAATGATATGTTCTTGTTCAATGAAATTATTGGCCAGTTGGGTTTACTTGAACTGCCACTTAAGGGGAGAAAATACACATGGTCTAATATGCAAAACCAACCTCTGTTGGAGCAGCTTGATTGGTTCTTTACCAGTGCTTAATGGATATCTATATATCCTAATATTGTGGTGTTGCCACTAGCAAATACTTATTCAGACCATATCCCATGTGTGGTGAACATAGACACAGTTATCCCAAAAGCAAATATTTTTTGATTCGAGAATTTTTGGACTGAACAGCCATGTTTTTTGGACTGTGTAAAGGATGTTTGGAATAGCAGGTCAAATAAAGCTTACAGCTCTGCTGTGTTGGCTGACAAATTCAAATCTTTGAGATATGCCCTCAAGAAATGGCACACAAGCTTGTCGAAGCTAAAAACCAACATACAGAACTGTAATAAATTCATTTTGCTTTTGGATACCTTGGAGGAGCAGAGACCTTTCTTTCTGTCTGAATATAATTTTAGGCAGATTATGAAACTTCATTTGGACAATCTACTTCTGGTTGAGTGTAATTATTGGAGGAAGAGATGCACAATCAGATGGGTCAAGGTTGGAGAAGATAACACTAAGTTCTTTCATGCCATGGCCACACAGAGACACATAAGGAATGCAATTTCTATGCTTACTGCTGCAGATGGTAGACAAGTATCTGATCATGAAGAGATGGCTGGTTTGTTGTGGTCAAGTTATAAGGAAAGGATGGGAATGACTGAAGGAATTAGCATGCAATTTGACCTTGCCAGTTTGCTGACAAAAGTCCAAGGTTTAGAGGAAATTTCTATGCCTTTTTTGGAAGAGGAAATGGAGTTAGTAATCAAACAGATGCCTCCTGATAAGGCACCTGGGCCAGATGGCTTTACTGGGCACTTTTTGAAAAAATGTTGGCCAATAATCAAGCAGCAGTTTTTTGATCTAGTTACAGAGTTTCATGAGGGTACTCTAAATTTGTAGAATATAAATGGGTCTTATATCACTTTGGTTCCAAAAGTACAATCACCAGCAAAAGTTAGTGATTTTAGGCCCATATCCTTAACCAATGTTTGTATTAAGTTTTTGACAAAATTGGTGGCCAATAGGTTTCAACAGAAAATTATGAAGTGTATTCATAAAAATCAGTATGGCTTTATCAATTCAAGAACAATCCATGATTGTGTGGCATGGGCTTTTGAATATCTTTATCAATGCCATGTCTCTAAGAAGCCTATAATTGTCCTTAAGCTTGATTTTGCAAAAGCTTTTGATACAATTGAGCATGAGGTGATTTTGCAACTCATGAAGCATAAGGGTTTTGATGATAAAACTATTGGCTGGGTGAAGAGTATTCTTACTTCTGGTTCTTCATCTATTTGTTGAATGGAGTGCCTGGGAAGCAGTTTGTTTGTAAGAGAGGTGTGAGACAAGGAGATCCACTATCACCCATCTTGTATGTCTTGGGGTCTGATTTACGGCAAACAGTGGTTAATGATATGCTGCAGGAGGGGAGAATTTCAATACAAATACAGAATAATGATCCAGATTTCCCAATTGTTCAGTATGCTGATCACACTTTGTTAATCTTGCCCGCTGATTTGTCACAGATTTTGGCTTTGAAAGAGGTGCTCCATAGATTTACCTTATCTATTGGTTTGAAGATTAACTATCACAAGTCCAGTATGGTGCCTATCAATGTTCCAATGGATGTTTTGAAAGAGCTATCTGAGGCTTTTGGTTGTCAGATAGTATCTCTGCCTTTTACATATTTAGGTTTGCCTATGGGGACAACGAAGCCAAAGATAAATGATCTGGCTCCTATAGTTACTAGATTGGAGAGAAGATTGACTTCTACATCTAGTTTTTTATCTGAAGGAGCAAGGTTGCAACTGGTGGATTCAGCTTTGTCATCCATGTCTACCTTTTTTTATGTTCTTTGGAGCTACCACCTGGTATAATTAAGCAACTGGATAGAATCTTGAGACAATGTTTATGGAGAGATAATATTGATACTCCTAAACAATCTCTTGCTGCTTGGGATATGTTGTGTAAGCCAAAGCATAAAGGAGGAGTGGGTATAGTTAATTTTCATAAGCATAATGAAGCTCTTCTGATGAAACATCTTGATAAATTCTATAATCATGCTGATGTGCCATGGGTAAGTTTGATTTGGCATGCTTACTATGAAGACTCTGTGCCCCAATCTGAGAAGCTTTGTGGTTCTTTTTGGTGGCGGGATGTTTGCAAGTTGTTGGACAAATACAGAGATATCTCCAATATTCTGCCTGGTAAGGGTACTACCTTTCTTTTTTGGAGGGATTCTTGGTTGTTTGATGGGTCAGTGCAACCTCTAGAGCAAAGGTTTTCAAGATTACACTCCTATGCAAAAGATCCAAATTTAATAGCCAAGCAAGTATATGATTGCCTAACCTTTGCAGAGTTGTTCCATCTGCCTTTATCTGTCCATGCATATGAGGAGTTTCAAAAGGTGGCTGAGATAATGAGAGTGTCCCCTTTGTCTGTGGCTGAGGATGTTTGGCAATATAAATGGGGAACGTCTTTCGCTGCTGCTAGATATTATTAGCATTTGTTTTCAGACATAACTGTAATGCCAGTTTTTCAGTGGATTTGGAAATCCTCCTGTATAATGAAGCATAATTTTTTTTGCATGGTTGCTTCTCAATGATAGAATAAACACAAGAGATATGTTGAAACGAAGAAATTGGAAAGTTACAGAGGATACACATTGTGTGTTGTGTCCAGGGAGGCACTATGAGGACAAAATTCACTTATTTTTTGAATGTAACTTCAGTCAAAGGGTCTGGAACTATTTGCAAATAAATTGGGCTAGTGGTCAGGAGTTGCAAAGGATTTTTTCAGAGGCTAAACGAAGTTTTGGTAAACCTTTCTTCATGGAGATAGTTATTCTGGCCTGCTGGAACATTTGAAAGCAAAGAAATGGACTAATTTTCCAGGGGGAGAGACCTAGTTTTTTAGGCTGGAGGAGAAATTTCTTGCATGATGTATCCTTGCTTGAGCATAGGATAAAGAAAAAGCATCTCAAAACCCTTTTGGCCTGGATAGGCAGCTTGCAGTAATGTATAAGGTCTTGTGTTAGTTTGTATAGGTAGGGTTTTCTTTCTCCTTTTCTTTTCTTTGTTCATGTTTGTACATATGTGATAAAGTTGGTAATAAATTTTTGTGGGGCTTTTTGCCTCCCCTTCAAAAAAAATGTTCTTCTCTAACAAAAATGTACACTCAAACTATTTTGCATGGATAATCTCCTTCATTTCAGACAAGATGAACATGCATAGCAACACACATGATATTCAGCGGCAAAGCACGCTGAGGTGTCCCCAGTATTTTAATGGTTATCACACAACAAGCAACTTAAAAGAGCTACGGTTACACAAGGAACACACGCTAGGCACAATAGTCATTTTTGACTACTTTCCCATGAGCAACAAAAATATAATACTTTGAAATTTAAAGGTAGCACATGAACAAACTACTATGGAATGGCAATGAAATACCACATATAGGTAGATATGGTGGACATTTTGACATATTTGGTTTTTGGTGGTTGGATGCATGAATAAAATACTCACACAAATGGAGGCTAGAAAAAGACCGGATGCGACCAACTAAGAGAGCATAATGGCCATAATCATGCACAACGACAAAATATATTAATCAAGCCATAAAGTGATACACACGTTGCAAACTAAATGATCATAGAGGCAAGAATTGACTGGAATGTCGTCATAACTTGTTGCAAAACATGTGCCAAGTCGACCCAAATAAAAAACATTCGCAGGAGAATATATACCACAATATTATGCTTTTCTATTGTATGCTAAAAACAATGCATGAAACCTTCAATGGCACACTAAACACACTCAGTATTCGAGACTAATCATAATGAAAACATAATTAACAAGCTCATCATGAGAATAACATCTAGAAAGATATGCAAAAATAACTATGCCACAATCTAAAAATGCTTCCATTTGCATCACATACACATAAAACTTTTTTCATGCTTCCAACGCCAACCAAATGAAACCAAAAAAATCTCATATATGAAAAACAAGTAAATTTCCAGAGAGCTATTGAAACTCAAATAAATATAAAAGAGAAGCGTGTTTCTCTCCAACGCAAAATGCATAACAGTGGAGCGTGTCTCACTCCAAAATAAACATGCAAAACAGCGGAGCGTGTGTCACTTCAAAGTAAATATGCAAAGCGGTGGAGCGTGTCTCACTCCGAAGTAAACATGAATGATGGGATCCAACTTTATTGAAAGTAAACACACAACAAAAAGTAAAGATGCTCCAAGGATAACACATATCACATGAAGGAATAAAAATATAGTGTGTTGAAAAATGACCTGGTGCTTTTTGTTGATGAAGAGGGGATATTTCTTGGGGGGTCCAGGGGACATCCCCAAGCTTGAGCTCTTGTCCATTCTTCCTCTTATTAATTCTTCTCTCCCTACACTTGAAAACTTCCTTCACACAAATCTCAGCACAATTGATTAGCAACATTAGTGCAAATAAAAATATATCAAACCAGCAAAGCTTCAGTAATAGCACATATCAAACACTCATTTTAACATATGCTACTGTAGCTACTTCTTTCGAAAGATCTTTTTCACAAATGAACTAAAAAAGACGAAGCATAAGACGCAAATGCAAAACATGGCAGCTGTCAAAACAGACCAGCATGAAGAGATTGAAATTAAAGAAATAGTTCTGTTGCTCAAATCGAAAAATGCTAAACTAACGAAAGTTATCTAACATACTGGGGCATAATCACAAAAATTTTCAGCTTAAAATAACGTTCTGGCGACTTTTAAGAATTTTTTTCGTGACCAGCACAGAATCTGTTTCAGAATTGCAAATACCCCACACACTGTTTTCTTTCTATTAGAGGCTACCCTTGGCATAAAAACGAAATAAAAACGATAAAGAGAGGTTATTACAGTAGCAATAACTTCCAAGACTTAACAAAGCAAAAATAATAGAAATAAAACATGGGTTGTCTCCCATAAACGCTTTTCTTTAACGTCTTTGAGCTAGGCGTAGAAATGGTGCAAATCAAGTATTGTCAAGAGAGAAATCATTAAGATTGGGAATGAAAGTAGTTTCAACCAGGCATTCTATGCTATCTATAGTGGTTTTTGAAGTTCCTCTCTCAGCACTTTTAGGTTTACTTTCTTCATCAAATAAATTCTCAGGAACAATCCAATAAAAATTCCTATCGTAAGCTTCATGCACTGCTGAAGTTTTAAGAGGTATTGATATATTGATTTCCTCCAGTTTAACTTTACTAATCTTACCAAATAATTTCAGAATATCTATGCTTGATCCTAGCATACCATAATGATCAAATATTTTCCTTGCTTCTATAGCTTCATACCTAAATTTTCTAAGCAAGGTTTCAAGAATAATTTCTTTTTTCTCACCATCCTCAATTTCTTGCAGTTTAAGAAACATGTATTGCAAGGATGGGTGAAGGCTAATAGATTTACTCTATAGCATTTTAACTAGGCAAGCCATAGCGGTTTCATAATCGGGAGCAAGTTCATTTAAAGATTTTTATGGGATTTTTCTCATACTTACTAGTATGATTAACTCTCCAATATTATTTATCCCTACTATAGATCCATCACCTATAGATAGGTTCCTAAACTCAAACCGGGAATAATCATGGTAAACTAAATGCAATAAAAATAACAACTACACTATTTTTTTTGGATTTTTGATATAAAATGCAAACAAGATAAAAATAAAATATGCAAGCAAAACAATAACAAAGTAAAAGAGTTGAGAGTGAGAGACTCCCCTCGTAGAAGAGATGCCTTTCTCCCCGGCAACGGCGCCAGAAAAAGTTTTTGGTGAGCGCGGAGTTGATGAAGGAGAATTTATGCGCAACGTTGAGTGGAACCCCAAGAGGAAGGTATGATGAGCACATCAGGAAGTTTTCCCTCAGTAAGAAACCAAGGTTTATCGACCAGTAGGAGAAAAACGTTCTCTCCCGAGGTGTTGCGAACCAACTCGTGGCAGGGCGCACTGCCGGTGTCAGCAGCAACATGGAGACCTGCACACAAAAAACCAAGTACTTTGTTCCCAACTTTCAGCGAGGTTGTCAAGCTCACTAGTTTTGCTGAAAACAAAGGATTAATCAAACCGTGTGGAAGAAGAATTGTTTGCACATAACAGAACAGAAAAATGTTGTAGAAGATTGCAATTAAAAGAAGAAGGACCGGGGTCCATAGTTCACTAGAGGCACCTCCCCAATAAATAAATATGTTTGGTAAACAAATTACAGATGGGCAATTGACAAAAAGAGATTCTACGCTAATGGTTGGTGCAGAATACATGCTATGAAAATATGCGGGCATTACAACCATATACATAGACCGTAAACCAACTGCATCTATGACTAATAATCCACCTTCAGGATTGCATCCGCGACGCCCTCCAGTATTAAGTTGCAAGCAACGGACTATCGCTTTAAGCAATGTGTGTAAAGTAAATGATGAAACTACCCTTAAATAGAACACTGCTGTTTTCTCCCTAGTAGCAACAACACATCTACAACCGTAGAGAACAAGGTCACTTCCCATGGTTAAATAGAGGTATGAAGGCACTATCGAGCATAAATACTCCCTCTTGGAGTCACTAGCATCTACTTGGCCAGAGCATTTACTAGAAACAGAGAGCATGCAAGATCATAATAACATAATACATAATCTCTACCAAAGCAATCTCTCTATAAATCGGATCCACATCAAACCAACATGTAGCAATTACAAATAGATGATCTTGATCATGTTAGGCAGCTCACAAGATCTATACATGAAGCACAACAAGGAGAGGATATCCATCTAGCTACTGCTATGGACCCATGGTCCCGTGGAGAACTACTCACGCATCACCTCGGATGAAGCATGGCGATTTAGAGGCCTTCGACGGTGATTTCCCTCTCCGGCAGGGTGCCGGATGGACTGCAGAACCCTCCCGAACTAGGGTTTCGGTTGATGGCGGCGTCGGAACTTTTCGTGGATGGAGGCTCAGGTCCCTAGGGTTTTCCCGATACGAGGAATAAATAGGTGGAAGGGCGGAGCAAACGAGGCGACGAGGCGCCAATACATGGGCCAGGCGCCACCAAAGGTAGGGCCGCGCCTGCCCTATGTACTGCCACGTGGCAGCTCTCCTGCGCGTGTCCTTCTGGCTCCGTCTTCGTCCCGTAAAAGTAAGACTCTGGGCTTTTGTTTCGTCCAATTCCGAGAAACTTTCATGTACAACTTTTCTGAAATACAAAACAACAAAAAACAGGAACTAGCACTGCGGCACTGCGTTAATAGGTTAGTCTCAGAAAATGCTAGAAAGTGTGGAAAAGTGCACATAAAACATATAAGAATTGTAACAAAACAAGCATGGAGCATCAAAAATTATAGATACGTTTGGGACGTATTAGCGGCGGCCGATGCGCCGGCGGCTACGTTGGAAGTAGCGACAGGGGCCTAAACGGGGCGGCGGCCGATGCACCGACGACTACGCTGGAAGCAGCGACGGGGGCCTAGACGGGGGAGGCGGCCGATGCGCCGGTGGCTACGTCGGAAGAGCCGACAATGGGCATCTCATTCTTCTCCATCGCCGACAGTTTTCTTCGGGATTTTTTCTTCGGTTGTGGAGAATAGGATGGGACAGGAGAGGCGGTTGCAGTCCGAATGAGAGAGTGGGCGAGCATCGAGGGAGAGTAAGATGGGCTCTATAAAGACGAAGGTGCCGTGTACCGCAACACGCGTCCGCTATGCACGGCTGCAGCGTGCACCGCGACACGAGGCTAACCCTGGGACGTTTGGTGTACTCAGTTATAACCTCGGGCCTTATACAGAAATTTTATCTGTACTCAGTTTTCCCCTCGAGTACTTAGACTGGCAAGTGCAATATACTTAGTTTTACCCTCAAGTAGCTGGTCAACAGAGAGTCAACAGATGAGATTAACATAGCTAATTGAGTCATTTCATGCACAAAAAATCCAAAAAATAAATAAAAACATAGTGTCACCTACTCATGGAGTCATCCTACGCAACCTGCCACCTAGGAAACCTTAAGAAACATAGATAAATCAAGTTTTACCACAAATTGCCACTTCTCATAATCACTAGTAGCTATGAAGATGCATGGTTTTCCACTCAAACCCCTTTGCAAAACATCTTCCCCCAAACATAGTTTGTCTAAATGAGGCCATAATTGTCACACTCATGTATATTTGAATTGCAAATAATTTGATGTAGCCCAATATGAATTATATTATACAAAACACGCATTTTTCATTTTTGTAATTTTTTTGTTTGAATCTCTTAGTCTATTTTCTATTTACATGCCCTTGGTTTCTTAGTACTACTCAGTTTTGCCCTCAAGTGCCGTCACAAATGCTTACAGAAGCCCAAACTTATCCTGATTGGTTGAGCCGTTGTCACGGATCGAATCCACTAACCGTTGATCCACTGATCTAACGGGCAGTATACCCCTCTCCGGCCGTCTCTTCGTGGCCACCCCTCTCTCTCTCTGTCGGTGGACAGTGCCACCCCTCTATTTATGTGCAATAACGAATTTGCCACGTAACTATATTCCCTCTATTTATGCATTATTTTCCACGATCTAAAAATGTTAAACTATAAAAGTGGTATAATTTTGGTGTAAACAAGAGACATACATATTTCCGGATTTCGGCGAATGCATTATTTGTCACCCCTCTAACAATTATCAACTCTCTTTAGCATTCCTTTTCTTTTAGGGAATATAGTTTGGGATATAGTTTTGGTAATTTGAAACGGGCCAAAAGTGGTATAATTTTGGTATAAACATGAGCCATACATATTTGAGGGATTTCGGTGAATGGATTATAGCATTTCTTTTCTTTTAGGGAATATAGTTTGGGATATAGTTTTGGTAATTTGAAATGGCCCAAAAGTGGTATAATTTTGGTATAAACATGAGGCATACATATTTGAAGGATTTCGGTGAATGGATTATTTATCACCCCTCTAACAATTATCAACTCTCTTTAGCATTCCTTTTCTTTTAGGGAATATAGTTTTGGTAATTTGAAACGGCCCAAAAGTGGTATAATTTTGGTAGAAACATGAGACATACATATTTGGCATATTTGGGGGATTTCGGTGAATGGATTATTTATCACCCCTCTAACAATTATCAACTTTCTATAGCATTCCTTTTGTTTTAGGGAATATAGTTTGGGATATAGTTTTGGTTATTTGAAACGTCCCAAAAGTGGTATAATTTTGGTATAAACATGAGACATACATATTTGTGGGATTTCGGTCTGTATAGAAGATCATCTGTATGATTTTTGAGGTCATTTAGAGAAGGTCGAAAAAACTTAACTTGTTACAAAAGCTGGTTTCAGTGAGACCAAACGGCATGCGCTTAAGCAAAGTGATTTTTTCGAACATCTCCAAATGACCCCCAAGTTTGGCATACATGATGCCATACCTGTAACAACAAGGAATATCTAAAAAGTGTCAAAAACTTTTGCCGAACCATATAGCTCTATCAAAAAGAACCTCACCATGGTGCTAGTAAAATTATTAGTTACAAATTTTCGTATTTTACCTAAACTTCAACATGAAACTTGTTACAAATTCATTTTGGCGTACAAGAAAAAAATCCCACCTTGATTCGAGCACCATAGCCTCCAAACGATGCCGATCCGATATCTGCATGGTCAGAACGGCTATGCTCGCCGCCACTGCTAGGTCACCGTCGGGATGCACCCTCAATCCCGTCCCCTCATTCGATCACTGACACATCAGAGATGCCGCAGAGGCCAATGCCGAACGTACATGCTGATGCCAATGCCAAACATGCACGCCGCTGTGGGCACGGCCACGCCGCCCCGCTATGTTGGACGCCATAGACCACCGCGAGGTCTTTCCCTTCGCCACCACACTCCCCTAGCACCCATCTATACACGCCAGAAAGGAGAGGCACTAGTTTTCTCTACATTGCTCGCGTTCGTGTCCAGCACCGTCAGTCAAAGTGTTGAGGTAGTCGTCGATGTCCTCAACCATTTCTTCTCTTCTTTGCATGGTTAAACGCGTCTAGTTCATATCTATCTAATGCGTCTGGTCTCGCCTCATGCAGTTTTTTGTGGACGTCGATCTCATCTCGGCACCCCGCAGGCCACCTCCTTCGTGTCATCGATGTAGAGCTCCATTTAAAAAATCTAATCCTACCCGTGTATTGCCCCTTGTATCAGCGTCATGGCCCCACTTGTCATTGATATACCGAAGCCCCACTCCGCGTTTTGGTCAGGGATACGGCGATGCTTACGATCAAACAAAGATGGATGGTCTGACGTGTCTTGGCGGGCTCTACGTGGCCCCACTAGTCAGCAGATAACGGTCAAAGTTGTTGACCCGTCGGGCAACCGGCCGTTCCAACACTTGTGAGGGTTTCAGACAAGGGCTTGGGCAAACTGAGGAAAAAGTAAGCGGCTGGGAAAAACTGAGCACATCTAAGGACCCGAGGGCACGAAAATAGAAATCCCAAATTTATTTCCGTTTATATGAAACATCATGATATGCTAATAATATTTGGTAGTAGGTCGGAAGGGCTCCAATCAAAATATGGTAGTCCTTCATTTTAGAAAAGACTGCTAAGTGCTTCACATTATACAGATACACACACGCATGCACGCTCACACGCACACAGAGCCAAATTAATGAAACAACTAATAACTAAGCGTCCTCCTTATCGTCAAAGGATATGACGATGAACTCATCGTCGCTGGTGACTCCATTTCCGGGCCATGGTTCCTACGTATCGTCGGCGGCTACATCCTCTATGGAGCATGGTTCCTATGCATCATCGGAGGCTACTCCTCTATGGAGCCCGATGCCTCAACATTGTCACTAGAAGGGCTACCTAAGCACGGAGACCTGCATATTTCATGGGCTTCCTAGGCGGCCTTGCGCCTTGGTGCTCGACCAACCTTCTTACTTTTCTTCTTGGTGCGTAGCTATGGACGTTCCCAATCCTCGCAGAGAGACTGAAGGAATCCTCCAGCACACAATGCACCAAAACTTCTTCATGTTGCGCCGACACGTTGGATGCCTCCACCACCATATGCTCCTGCACATCCTCCCCTCAAAGTCGTTGATACGTCTCAAACGTATCTATAATTTCTTATGTTCCATGCTAGTTTTATGACAATACTTACATGTTTTATATACACTTTACATCATTTTGATGCATTTTCCGGCACTAACCTATTAACAAGATGCTGAAGCGCCAGTTCCTGTTTTCTGCTGTTTTTGGTTTCAGAAATCTTACACAGGAAATATTCTCGGAATTGGACGAAACAAAAGCCCACGGTCTTATTTTCCACGGAGCCTTCCAGAACACCAAAGGAGAGACGGAGAGGGGCCAAGGGGGGCCCCACACCACCTGGCGGCGCGGCCAAGATGGGGGGCGCGCCGGCCTATGGGGTGGGCCCCTCGGGCGCCCTCCGACTCCGCCCCTTCGCCTATTTATTCTCTCCGTCGCGAAAACCCTAGTACCGAGAGCCACGATATGAGAAAAGTTACTGAGACGCTGCCGCCGCCAATCCCATCTCGGGGGATTCAGGAGATCGCCTCCGACACCCTGCCGGAGAGGGGAATCATCACCGGAGGACTCTACATCATCATGCCCGCCTCCGGATTGATGCGTGAGTAGTTCATCCTTGGACTATGGGTCCATAGCAGTAGCTAGATGGTTGTCTTCTCCTCTTGTGCTATCATGTTTAGATCTTGTGAGCTGCCTAACATGATCAAGATCGTCTATTTGTAATGCTACATGTTGTGTTTGTTGGGATCCGATGAATATGGAATACTATGTCAAGTTGATTATTGATCTATCATATATGTGTTGTTTACGATCTTGCATGCTCTCCGTTGCTAGTAGAGGCTCTGGCCAAGTTGATACTTGTAACTCCAAGAGGGAGTATTTATGCTCGATAGTGGGTTCATGCCTCCATTGAATCTGGGACAGTGACAAAAAGTTCTAAGGTTATGGATGTGCTGTTGCCACTAGGGATAAAACATCAATGCTTTGTATAAGGATATTTGTGTTGATTACATTACGCACAGTACTTAATGCAATTGTCTGTTGTTTGCAACTTAATACTGGAAGGGTGCGGATGCTAACCCGAAGGTGGACTTTTTAGGCATAGATGCATGTTGGATAGCGGTCTATGTTCTTTGTCGTAATGCCCTAAGTAAATCTCATATTAGTCATCATGATATGTATGTGCATTGTTATGCCCTCTCTATTTGTCAATTGCCCAACTGTAATTTGTTCACCCAACATGCTATTTATCTTATTGGAGAGACACCACTAGTGAACTGTGGACCCCGGTCCATTCTTTTACATCTGAAATACAATCTATCGTAATCTCTGTTCTCTGTTGTTCATCGCAAACAAACATCATTCTCCACACCACACGTTTAATCCTTTGTTTTCAGCAAGCCGGTGAGATTGACAACCTCACTGTTAAGTTGGGGCAAAGTATTGTGATTGTGTTGTGCAGGTTCCATGTTGACGCCGGAATCACTGGTGTTGCGCCGCACTACACTCCTTCACCAACAACCTTCACGTGGCCCCTTCATCTCCTACTGGTTCGATAACCTTGGTTTCTTTTCGAGGGAAAACTTACTCGCTGTGCGCATCACACCTTCCTCTTGGGGTTCCCAACGGACGTGTGCATCACGCGCCATCAAGACTCGTTTTCTGGCGCCGTTGTCGGGGAGATCAAGACACGCTGCAAGGGGAGTCTCTCACATCCAATCTCTTTACTTTGTTTATTGTCTTGCTTTACTTTATTTTATTTTCTGTCTTGTTTGCTTTCTTTATATCAAAAACACACAAAAAAATTAGTTACTAGTTTTACTTTATTTAATTTAGTTTGCTTAGTTTATTTTTATTACTGTTAAAATGAATACTCCCGAGAACACTAAGTTGTGTGATTTCACTAGCACCAATAATAATGATTTTATATGCACTCCTATTGCTCCACCTGCTACTACAGCAGAATTTTATGAAATTAAACCTGCTTTACTAAATCTTGTTATGAGAGAGCAATTTTCCGGTGTTAGTTCTGATGATGTTGCTGCCCATCTTAATAATTTTGTTGAACTTTGTGAAATGCAAAAGTATAAGGATGTAGATGGAGACATTATAAAACTGAAATTGTTTCCTTTCTACTTAAGAGGAAGAGCTAAAGATTGGTTGCTATCTTATCCTAAGAATAGTATTGATTCATGGACTAAATGTAAAGATGCTTTCATTGGTAGATATTATCCTCCTGCTAAAATTATATCTTTGAGAAGTAGCATTATGAATTTTAAGCAATTGGATAATGAACATGTTGCCCAAGCATGGGAAAGAATGAAATCTTTGGTGAAGAATTGCCCTACCCATGGATCGACTACTTGGATGATCATCCAAACCTTCTATGCGGGATTAAATTTTTCTTCGAGGAACCTATTGGATTCAGCTGCTGGAGGTACTTTTATGTCCATCACTTTGGGTGCCGCAACAAAGCTTCTTGATGATATGATGATCAACTACTCTGAATGGCACACTGAAAGGACTCCACAAGGTAAGAAGGTAAATTCTGTTGAAGAAACCTCCTCCTTGAGTGATAAGATTGATGTGATTATGTCTATGCTTGTTAATGGTAGATCTAATGTTGATCCTAATAATGTTCCTTTAGCTTCATTGGTTGCTCAAGAAGAGCATGTTGATGTGAACTTCATTAAAAATAATAATTTCAACAACAATGCTTATAGGAATAATTTGGGTAACAACAACTATATGCCATATCCTTCTAATAATGGTAATGGTTATGGTAATTCTTATGGTAATTCTTACAACAATAGTAGGAGTGTACCCTCTGGTCTTGAAGTCATGCTTAAAGAATTCATTAGTACACAAACTGCTTTTAACAAATCTGTTGATGAAAAGCTTGGTAAAATTGATGTTCTTGCTTCTAAGGTTGATAGTCTTGTTGCTGATGTTGATCTTTTAAAATTGAAAGTTATGCCTAATGAAGATAAAGATATTAAGTCATTTGCTACAGCAAACGCTATACAAGTTCGAATTAATGACAATATTAGATTGATGGCTGAATTGCATGCTAGGTGGGAAAGAGAAGAAAAACTTGCTAAAGAGAATAATGTAGCTAAAGTTTGGACTATTACCACCACTAGTAATGTTGATGCTTCACATGTTGCTAAACCTCCTATTATCAATGGTAAAATAATTGGTGTTGGCAATGTTTCTACTCCTAGTACAAAGCGTGCAAAATTGCCTGAAACTGCTGAAACTGCTTGTGATAAAAGTGCTGAAATTTTTCAGAATATTGTGGACAATGATCCCATTGCTTTAGATCATAATGGTTTAGATTTTGATAATTGTCATATCTCTGAAGTTATTAAGTTCTTGCAAAAACTTGCTAGAAGTCCTAATGCTAGTGCTATAAATTTGTCCTTTACAAAAAATATTACAAATGCTCTCATAAAAGCTAGAGAAGAGAAATTAAAACTTGAAACTTCTATTCCTAGGAAGTTGGAAGATGGTTGGGAGCCCATCATTAAAATGAAGGTCAATGATTTTGATTGTAATGCTTTATGTGATCTTGGTGCAAGTATTTTGTTATGCCTAAGAAACTCTATGATATGCTTGACTTGCCACCATTGAAAAATTGTTATTTGGATGTTAATCTCGCTGATAATTCTATAAAGAAACCTTTGGGGAGGATTGATAATGTTCACATTACGGTTAACAATAACCTTGTCCCCGTTGATTTTGTTGTCTTGGATATTGAATGCAATGCATCTTGTCCTATTATTTTGGGAAGACCCTTTCTTCGAACTGTTGGTGCTATTATTGATATGAAGGAAGGAAATATTAAGTATCAATTCCCTCTTAAGAAAGGTATGGAACACTTCCCTAGAAAGAGAATGAGGTTACCTTTTGATTCTATTATTAGAACAAATTATGATGTTGATGCTTCATCTCTTGATAATACTTGAGTTACACTTTCTGCGCCTAGCTGAAAGGCGTTAAAGAAAAGCGCTTATGGGAGACAAACCATTATTATATTTCTGCAATTTTTGTTTTATATTTGTGTCTTGGAAGTTGTTACTACTGTAGCAACCTCTCCTTATCTTTACTTTATTGCATTGTGATGTCTACGGGAGCTTCTATTCTTGTAGACAGTGTTGGGCCTCCAAGAGTAGAGGTTTGTAGAACAGCAGCAAGTTTCCCTTAAGTGGATCACCCAAGGTTTATCGATCTCAGGGAGGAAGAGGTCAAAGATATCCCTCTCATGCAACCCTGCAACCACAAAACAAGAAGTCTCTTGTGTCCCCAACACACCTAATAGGTGCACTAGTTCGGCGAAGAGATAGTGAAATACAGGTGGTATAAATAAGCAGTAGCAACGGCACCAGAAAAGTGCTTTGCCCAGGACAGTAAACAAGCAGTAGTAACGCAGCAGTAGTAACGCAGTAAAACAGTAAACAAGCAGCGATAGCAGTATTTAGGAACAAGGCCTAGGGATCATACTTTCACTAGTGGACACTCTCAACATTGATCACATAACAGAATAGATAAATGCATACTCTACACTCTCTTGTTGGATGATGAACACCATTGCGTAGGATTACACGAACCCTCAATGCCGGAGTTAACAAGCTCCATAATTCAATGTTCATATTTAAATAACCTTAGAGTGTAAGATAGATCAACACAATTACACCGAGAACTAACATAGCATGCACACTGTCACCATCACACTATGAAGGAGGCATAGATCACATCAATACTATCATAGCAATAGTTAACTTCATAATCTACAAGAGATTACAATCATAGCCTACGCCAAGTACTAACATAGATGCACACACTGTCACCATTACACCGTGCAAGAGGAATAGAGTACTTTAATAACATCACTAGAGTAGCACATATAATAGTAGTGATACAAAACTCATATGAATCTCAATCATGTAAAGCAGCTCATGAGATTATTGTATTGAAGTACATGGGAGAGAGATTAACCACATAGCTACAGCGGAGCCCTCAGCCTCGGGGGTGAATTAATCCCTCCTCATCATGGAGGCAGCGATGGCAGTGAAGATGGCGGTGGAGACGGCGGTGGAGATGGCTCCGGGGGCAATTCCCCGTCCCGGCAGGGTTCCGGAACAAAAACTTCTGTCCCCCGAATTGGAGTTTCGCGATGTGGCGGCGCCCCTGGAGTCTTTCTGGAGTTTTCGTCAAGAGGTACTACGTTTTTAGGTCGAAAGGGGTTATATAGGCGAAGAGGCGGCGCAGGAGGGCTGACAGGGTGGCCTCACCCTAGGCTGGCGCGGCCAGGGTCTGGCCCGCGCCGCCTTATGGTGTGGTGGCCCCCTGGCCCCTCTCCGACTCTTCTTCGGTGTTCTGGAGTCTTCCGGGAAAAATAGGAGGTTTGGCGTTGATTTCGTCCAATTCCGAGAATATTGCCCGAACAGCCTTTCTGGAACCAAAAACAGTAGAAAACAACAACTGGCCTTTCGGCATCTCGTCAATAGGTTAGTTCCGGAAAATGCATAATAATGACATAAAGTGTGAACAAAACATGTCGGTATTGTCATAAAACAAGCATGGAACATCAGAAATTATAGATACGTTGGAGACGTATCAGCATCCCCAAGCTTAGTTCCTACTCGTCCTCGAGTAGGTAAACGATAAAAGATAATTTCTGAAGTGACATGCTACCAACATAATCTTAATCATACTATTGTAAAGCATATGAGATGAATGCAGCGATTCGAAGCAATGTTAATGCAATGAGTAAACAATTGAATCATATAGCAAAGACTTTTCATGAATAGTACTTTCAAGACAGGCATCAATAAGTCTTGCATAAGAGTTAACTCATAAAGCAATAAATTCAAAGTAAAGACATTGAAGCAACACAATGGAAGATTAAGTTTCAGCGGTTGCTTTCAACTTGTAACATGTATATCTCATGGATAATTGTCAATGCAAAGCAATATAACAAGTATAATATGCAAGTATGTAAGAATCAATGCACAGTTAATCACAAGTGTTTGCTTCTAAGATAGAGAGAAATGGGTAAACTGACTCAACATAAAAGTAGAAGAATGGCCCTTCGCAGAGGGAATCATTGATTGCTATATTTGTGCTAGAGCTTTGGTTTTGAAAGCAAGAAACAATTTTGTCAACGGTAGTAATAAAGCATATGTATCATGTAAATTATATCCTACAAGTTGCAAGCCTCATGCATAGTATACTAATAGTGCCCGCACCTTGTCCTAATTAGCTTGGACTACCGGGATTATCGCAATGCACATGTTTTAATCAAGTGTCACAAAGGGGTACCTCTATGCCGCTCGTACAAAGGTCTAAGGAGAAAGCTCGCATTGGATTTCTCGCTATTGATTATTCTCAACTTAGACATCCATACCGGGACAACATAGACAACAGATAATGGACTCCTCTTTTATGCATAAGCGTGTAGCAACAATTAATTTTCTCATATGAGATTGAGGATATATGTCCAAAACTGAAACTTCCACCATGGATCATGGCTTTAGTTAGCGGCTCAATGCTCTTCTCTAACAATATGCACGCTCTAACCATAAAGTGGTAGATCGCCCTTACTTCAGACAAGACGAACATGCATAGCAACTCACATGATTTTCAACAAAGAGTAGTTGATGGCGTCCCCAGGAACATGGTTATCGCACAACAAGCAACTTATAAGAAATAAAATGCATAAGTACATATTCAATACCACAATAGTTTTTAAGCTATTTGTCCCATGAGCTATATATTGTAAAGGTAGAGGATAGAAATTTAAAGGTAGCACTTCAAGCAATTTACTTTGGAATGGCGGAGAAATACCATGTAGTAGGTAGGTATGGTGGACACAAATGGCATAGTGGTTGGCTCAAGGATTTTGGATGCATGAGAAGTACTCCCTCTCGATACAAGGCTTAGGCTAGCAAGGTTGTTTGAAGCAAACACAAGCATAAACTAGTACATCAAAACTTACATAAAAGACATATTACAAGCATTATCTCTACTATATTAAATGGCTAGAGGTGGTGTCCCACGGTAGGTTGCTTGTTCCCTGTTCTTTTCCCTCGAATACTCGAATGGGCCAGGCCCATCGAATTGCTCCTCCGTCCACGCACACAATCAACTCTGCCCACGATCTTGATCTCCCAAAACTGCCCCACACGATCTCTGCATGTTCGCCGCCCCACCCCCACTCGATCCGCCTCCCCACTCCCAGTTGATCCGCCTTCCAGACACCCGTCCCCGTCGCTTCCCCATACCTCGACATGCTGCCTCCCCCGTTCCACAGGTCGTGCCATAGACATTCCTCCACCGCCGACGGTGACATGGCATATTGCCCCGACGGCAAGCGTCATCTTGAACCGACCGCGAAGGAGGGATGAGGAACGCCATGAGAAGTGGGGACGCACTGGCCTGGACACACGGTGTTGCCGTTGGCCGAGGTAGCTGGCCGGCGGTGGCCGATACGCTCCGCCCCTCCTTCCATCTGTTCTCGTCCCTCCTATTCATCTCTCTGATTATTTGGATATACAAGGTGCTGGACTTGTAGGACAGGGGAAAATGATAGGAGCGCTTCCGGAGAACTCCAGGTGGCCCTGCTCGGCGACCTCCAATTTGTTATTTGGGGGAGGTTCATGCTATTGGATCCCCTCCTGCAGCTGCTACGATCTTGCTAAGGTAGATCGTAAGAGGGGCTAGCGTTGGTGGGGCTGCTGGCAGTGGATGTGCTAGGTTGGTCGGCAAGGTTGGGTACAGGTCAGGCCGGCCTTCTAATCAATTCACGAGCACACGCCCTCGTCTCTGCTGGCGTGGAGGTGTTAGGAACCTCTACATTTCGGCGTTGTCCGGTTCACGCTGGAGCACGAACCCGAGAGGAGCATCAGGTACAGCCCTCTCTAGAGCGAGTCGGAGTAGGAATGTTAAGCTGCTTTGCCAGTGGTTTACCCGAGATCTACATATAAATGTAGAATTGCAGATCCTCATATCAGAGCCTGGAAGTTGTGCGTTAAGATTCATATTACAGCTGTATTTGCATTTCTGATTACCAATTCCTCAAGCTTTTCTACTACATGTTATTCGGATGTTAATCTTTGGGTTTATATGGTCGCAGTTCAGTCACCGTGGTCAGCAGACCGTCTGGTTGATGAACAAGCAGTCTCAGCTCTTTTCCATCGGTATATATGGGTTGCAGCATAGAAGGTACTGGCAGGCACAACTGCACAAGGAATGTATTGACAGATATGAGGATACCACATTGTTATGGAGGAACTTATTACTGCATTTTGCTTTAATTCATTTTATTCAATTCTGACTGACTTACTGGATTCCCTCCTGTTTCAGCTTGATGACATCTTCTCAAATTCAAATCAAATGGCATGTGAAATTACTTCTTAACCAGGTTTGGTTTCTGTTCACATAGTGGCCCTCCTATTGGTGTCTTTGTGCTACAACTTTGGTCAGATACCTTGGTTTCCTTATAAGCGTAGTAGCATCCATAGAAACAGATTAACTCTCACTTGTCGCTTTTAATAGTGGCACATTGGGTATGCCTGCAATGTTAGCCATTTACCTGAAAATAATATTTCACCAGAATACAGGTTTCTAAACTAATCAATTCATGTGTTTCAGTTTTCATATTTTCATATTAATCTACAACTTAGGCGCAGTAAGATTTTTAAAGAAATATCGCACAAAATTGTACTTTTCACATTATTACAATGGCTGCATCCATAGTAGATATGAAAATATATGGGGTGACATTAACCATCAATATGAACAATCTAATGTCAGTGGTACTCTACTCCTTATATGGCACTCATCTACGGTAGCATAGCACTGCTCCTTTGTCTATCTATCATGCCGTAGTAGCTGGATGCAAGGTTTATTACCATTTAAATCAGATTTCTCATTAATTTATTCCCACTAGAATGAGTAAACTTGTTTGTTAAATCACTTTTGACATTAATTTATTCACATTAGAATTACATTCCACAGGGTTGGACCGCCATAATTGTTTTGTGATAAAGCCAGGAGTCAGCTTTTCTCTTCTTAAAATGTCAAAAGGAAAATTTGGTAATTAGCCGCTGGTACTTCAGAATTTCTTCCATGTTCGAATATCAAAGATTTATGACTTGCAGATTATTTAGTTGACTACTTGATCTAAGCCACACTGATTTTTTTAGTTAATCTGGTCTGAGCTGATAGATATTTGCCTGCGCTCTGTTTATTGCTCTTTCCTTCATCCATGCATGACAGTGACAAATAGTTGGTTACATTCTGGGAAGTGGCAGGTCATAAAACACAGGTCTATGGAGTGACATATGATTAATTTCCTCATTCCATTATGATACATTAAAAAATGAATATTGTACAACTTTACAACATTGGCATATGACAAGGATACATTATACAACATAAACAGTTTAGTCTGTGGCATGCGTAGTCCAAATTACAAACTTGTCACAGTGAACGGTGTGAGGTTCTGAAATGTTGTTTCGCAAGTATAGGACTGTATTTTAACAACTGCATTTGCCTTCTGGGTAGCCTCTTTCCGGAGCTAAATGTGTCACTTTTGTCAAGGAAATAACAGCAAGTTAACACTTAATCTTAGTTGTCTCGCAGGTGAGAAGGAGCTCAGGCGCTTATCCTGGTAAGAAACAAGTGAAATATAAGAACAAGTTCGATGGATCTCTATACAGTCGTACAATATTGTCAGATTCAATTTTGCATATTGCATCTAATCTATGAAAATAAGTGGCAGCGCTGGCTGAAGGAACTCGCCCCAGTGCAGAAATGGCGGCGGGGAGGCACAGAGGACAAGCTGGTGGTCGCTTGCCCGAGCTATTATTGCCGGCATCGACCCGGAGCTGCAGCTCGCGACCACCTCGCCGAGCTCCGGCAGATTAGAGTTTGCTGGGTGCATTCGTACAGGCTTTTGCAGCAATCAGACTTTGGTCTTCAATGTAGGTATCGTGAACGGCATTGACCATACAAGAGGTTCATGACTCCTATTGAATCTGCTCATCTTCTCACTAAAAGGTACATGTTTCTCTTAAGAGAATAATCTGTCGTACATTATTGCCCCCTGCTTCCCGAGTAATGTTGTCAGCTTGTCAATGTTGTTAGATAGCCTTGCTAACTACGTATCCTACAAGATTCTGACTTGGATGTACACCCATGATTTCTCTCTGAGTCCTAATCATATTCATCTTGGTTACATTCTTAATTGTGGTCGATTGTTGTACAAATCATCATGTTGTTCTTGACAAGGTTTTTTTTCCTATTCAATTAATCTCGACATATAGGCATCATAAGTCTACAGAGCTATCAATTTTTTCTTCCAGTACTAATAGGACACTTTTTTATCGTGCAGTTATTGATGGACTTCTAGATAAATATAGTAGAGATTTCATATTCTTGCACTATGGAGGCAGCAAATATATTTTATCGCGCACATGACTCCGTTCAACTGGAGAGAGTCAAGTAATCATGTCTCGAGTAAGGCCTTTCCTACGGTCAACTATACGTCATGAGGATGATGATCCTGCATTCGTGAAGAAGCTGAGACGAATTCAAGTGCAAAGGCCGTCAGTCGGACGTAGGTGACCGAACCCACTCGGCTTTCTCGGACTTCAGCACCTGTCTCGACCAAGATGATTATAGTTAACAGTAAAAGCTCAAGTTCTTGGACACAAAATATTCAAAATCGCTAATTAATCTTCATATAGGTAATATCGCTTTCTTTTTTGATTGTTGGGTCTACCCTTTCTATTGACCATCTCCGTTGCTCAGGCCTCTTCGATAAACGGCTGCATCTCCAGAAGAAATCATCAACATGACGCAACTTAGATTGGCCATTCTGGGATGATTATGCTTCTTCAAGCTTTGAATCTCATTAATTTTTTCATTTAGTACGATCAATTTGGCCTCGTGTGCCGCTCATATTATAGCGCCCACTTGCTGTGCTGCCAGACATGGCATTCTCCATTGATGATGAAAGTTAGGAGAAAATAGCTGTAACCAGAATATGATGATATTTCTATACAAGTCACGTACCATTTTCCCACAATTTAGGATATTTTCTTTTAAAGCACTATCTAAATATCTGTTTGCTATTTTACATATCTCGTGATTAAATGATAAGACATGCACCATTGACGAGTATTTGTATTCTTACTGCTGAAAATTATATAAACTCAGTAATGTGATGAACCTGAACTTCGTGCATGTTACAAGACATGTGTGATGACTGTCAATGGGGCCGTAGCAACGCACGGGCATTCAACTAGTAAGACTATACATTGTCTTCCCTGTTGTTCAAACACCTCACTAGAAAATATCTAGACTCTAGAGAAACCACTCATGCAAACCAAATTTTAACAAGCTCTATGTATTTCTTCACTAATAGGTGCAAAGTATATGATGCAAGAGCTTAAACATGAGCACAACAATTGCCAAGTATCAAGTTATTCAAGACATCATACCAGTTACTACATGTAGCATTTTCCGTTTCCAACCATATAACAATTAACGAAGCAGTTTCATCCTTCGCCATGAAAATTAAAAGCTAAGAACACATGTGTTCATACGAACCAGCGGAGCGTGTCTCTCTCCCACACAAGCATTTATTCAAACAAAAACAAAAACAAGAAACATACAGACGCTCCAAGTAAAGTATAAGATGTGACCGAATAAAAATATAGTTTCAAGAGAAGGAACCTGATAATTTGTCGATGAAGAAGGGGATGCCTTGGGCATCCCCAAGCTTAGATGCTTGAGTCTTCTTGAAATATGCAGGGATGAACCACCGGGGCATCCCCAAGCTTAGAGCTTTCACTCTCCTTGATCATAGTATATCATCCTCCTCTCTTGACCCTTGAAAACTTCCTTCACACCAAACTCGAAACAAACTCATTAGAGGGTTATTGCATAATCAAAAACTCACATGTTCAGAGGTGACACAATCATTCTTAACACTTCTGGACATTGCCCAAAGCTACTGGAAGTCAATGGAACAAAGAAATCCATCCCACATAGCAAAAGAAGCAATGCGAAACAAAAGACAGAATCTGTCAAAACAGAACAGTCCGTAAAGACGAATTTTAAAAGGGCACCAGACTTGCTCAAATGAAAATGCTCAAATTGAATGAAAGTTGCGTACATATCTGAGGATCACTCACGTAAATTGGAATAATTTTCTGAGTTACCTACAGAGAATTTTGCCCAGATTCGTGACAGCAAAGAAATCTGTTTCTGTGCAGTAATCCAAATCTAGTATCAACCTTTCTATCAACGACTTTACTTGGCACAACAAAACACAAAACTAAGATAAGGAGAGGTTGCTACAGTAGTAAAAAACTTCCAAGACACAAATATAAAACAAAGTACTGTAGCAAAATAACACATGGGTTATCTCCCAAGAAGTTCTTTCTTGATAGCCGTTAAGATGGGCTCAGCAGTTTTGATGATGCACTCGCAAGAAATAGTATTTGAAGCAAAAGAGAGCATCAAGAGGGAAATTCAAAACACATTTAAGTCTAACATGCTTCCTATGAAGAGGCATCTTGTACACAAATGAATTCATGAAGAACAAAGTGACAATCATAAGAGGATAAAATACGAGTGACTTCAAGATTCTCAACATAAAGAGGAGAAACTTAATATTATTAAGATGCATATAACCATATTTCCCTCTCTCATAATAACTTTCAGTAGCATCATTGATGAAATCCACAATATACCCATCACTTAAAACATTCTTATCATGGTTCATATGCATAGAAGTATCATTAAATTTGGCATAAGAAGAGTTATCTATTATATATTAAAAGCAAAATACAGATGTTTAAATAGAGACATCACGTTAATCCACATCATCATAATTATTTTCGATAGTTAGATCAAAAATTTGTGGCTAGGATTTTATAAGATTTACGTAACAAATATGTGAGACGTGTTCCAGTTAATTAGTCCAACACGTTTGTTTCAAATAATTAGTCCAACAAGTATGTTTGTGCAGCCAGGCCTGACACGATAGTGAACAGCCGAACCGGTTCAATGAAAGAAAAAAGTGGTACGAAGAGATACGGTCAGCCAGGAAAAACAAGGAAAAAGATCAAACGGGATATTCCACGATTTACATCTTCCGTGTGTCATGGAGAGAACTTCAGGCTAAGTCCCGTGGAGAGAACTCCAAGGTAGTTTGATTGTCTACGGCACAACCTGGATCATTATTTGTCATTATTTAATAGGTACGTATTGGAAACTAAATCAAAAGCTGATTGTCTTTAAAAAAAAAAAGAGGCTGATCGGTGATCCGTGTAATTAACAAGACGTGAGCTTCAGGTCAAAAAGAAAACAAGACGTAAGCTTCATGGACTATTTCAACCGAAAAAAAAGATTGTGCACAATATGGCTAATATAATTTGTGCCCGTATCTCAGCTGTCAGCTGGGAAGTGTTAAGGCAAAGTTACGTGATAAATTATCATTGTATCTACAACTCAAGGCCTATATTTAATTATGGGTCCCATTATTTTTTCTAAGTGCTATTTCAAAATCAACTCCCAACACGATCTAAAGAAAATAACACAATTATTTGGCTTGGCAGCCTAGGGCTCCCATCCAAACAGACCCTAGATTGTTGCTTAAAAAAACTGCTATAGTAAGTGGTGCATCAGGGTAACTCGAGCTCCAGCTCTGCCCCTTCCCGTAATACCTGGAGTTTCGCCGGAGTTGTTTATCCTCCACCGCTGCTCATTTCTGTGATATAAATTCTACACCATGGGTATCAGACGTTTTGCTAGATGGCATGAAACTCTATCATCTACCAAAACCAAAACAAACCGCTCTTTCCATGCTATTTTGGCGCACGCGTGGCAGCGATCGATGGTTCTGTTGCCTTTTTACGTACTTAGCCCACTGGCAGGCGATTCCGCTCGCCACTGCCCGTTTCTATCGGCATGAATTCTACAGCAGCGACAGATTGGTAGATGGCATGGAACTCTATCATCTACAATAACTTTATCAAACTGTTTTCTCCATGCTACTTTGACGCATGGCGGAAAATGGCGGTCATGTTGCCTTTGTACATACTTAAGCTCACTGGCCGGGTATTCCGCTCGCCGCCGATGCCCGCTTCTATCGGCAGAAATTCTACACCATGGCCGGAAGTTTGGTAGATGTCATATAATTCTATCAAGAATAATCTAATATATCAAACCGCTATCTCCATGAGACTTGGGTGCACAGGCTGGCTGTCTGTAGTTCTATCGCCTTTGTACGTACTTAGCCAAGCGGTTGGCGATTCCGCTCAAATATTTTTGTGTATATAGCTAGCGACCATCGATTTGCTCGTATATACATACCTAGCCTGGTGAACGACGTCTCTAGCACTTCATATTCAGTGTACACCAATCAGACAGATAGGAAGATCGCTGGTTAGCACTTGCATTGTTAGGTTGAGTTAGCTTAGGAAAATGCATTATTTCAATCAAGCAGCAAATTGACAGTACTCGGTTGATTGAGTGAGATTACATAACTACGTCCTCCCATCAGACATACCTATGTAACATATCATAGAAAATACATGGGAGAGAAATTTTACTGCACTAGGTTGAATAGCGGGGATAACACATAGATGTATTAAAACATATAAAAACAATATACCTCCATTTTAAAATAACTGATATAAAAGCATTATTTCGCTGCTCTATATTTATCTGACCATATGTAAATATACCATTGTGAACATGGAAAAAAATACCGATAAATATTTTCAAAATAAAGTGCTCTAAAATGTCATGTACTACAAAAGGATTATGTATTTAAGAGAATGGAAGTTGTAAAATAAACTAAAATGAAAGTTCGTATTGTCATGTGTGCTGAATTGGAGAAATTATTTCTTATCAGTTCATTAAGACAATTAATATGCTATTCAGTTTTCACTATCAACTAAACAACATCATTATTTGGACCACAAATAAACTTTATAGTTCTGCATCTAATACCAATGATTGTGTATATGAATGTTAACATGGAGTACCCAACAATATTCCATAAACTCAAGGATGATAAAAAGTATATAATATGCCATGAGATAATTATAATTGTATGTAATAATGTAATATCATGTACAAGTAGCACAAATGATCACATATTGGTCCTTCCAAAATGGAAAATATATAGATATTCATCCACAATATAAATATGGGTATAGATGTTGCCTGCACATGTGATGGTTTGGCCAACTAGGTGTTCATAGAGCTTCACTATACACATTTAATAATTTGAATATGTCTCAAACCATATATTTAATTCTCACACATCTTAATTTAATAAAGATGATGCCCTCGCATTTGCGAGGGCCACTTTGCTAGTTCTCATTAATAGTAATTGGAGCAAGATTATTATCAAGAATTTGAACATGGTAAACAAGTTGCATACTAAGGGAATTGTTTTTGGTAATCCAATCATAACTATGACAAGTTTCATAAGGATAGTTATAACCTATATCATAGCATTCTTTATAATAATCATCAAAGGTCGGAGGCACGATGTCATCATAAGAAATAGAATAGTTATCTTTCACAGCTTGGTTTATCCGTGTCCATACCATCATTGTTATTAGAAGGAGATGTATCAAACACATAATGATCAGTAGCAAAAGGATTTTCAAACACCTCTTACCCAAGCTTAGAGCTTTCTATATCATTATGGGAGGAAGCATGGATAGCACTGACACTATGGCAATTATTATCATCATTTTCAGAATTAGTTTCCCGAGATTTGTAATATCAAAAGTAGTGTGCTCATTCAAATCATGATTGCTAATGTATGTAAAGGGCATATGAAGATCATCGTATTCAGATTCATTATCACAATAATCATTAGGAGCAACATACTTACGGTTACCTAGCGTTATCTCATTCACGCGGGGATACGCCGTTACCTCTTTCTTTTTATTCTCCTTCTTCTTCTTCTTCTTCTTCTTCTTCTTCTTCTTCTTCTTCGTTCCCTTCTTCTTCTTCTTCTTCTTCTTCTTCTTCTTCTTCTTCTCTTCCTTCTCCTCGTTCCCTTCTTTAGGAGGAAGAGGCTTGAAGGGTGGCTTGTCCGCATAACCTGATTTACTTTCGAAACAATAGAAGAAACTTGGGAGGATCCCTCCTTTTCATTAATTAGTTGAAAACACACAGCGGTCCTATCATATTTTGGCAAGGTGTCATCTTCTAAAATATTTTGTATGTAAGTATTTGTATGGCTATTATCAATGCAATAAGAAAAACACCCATGCAGGACATCATCAATATCAAGATCACTCATATGTAACAAAGAGATTTTTCTCGACAGTTCTTCACACCCCAAAAATAAAGTAAGTTCATCATGCTGATTAGGAGTAATTTCATCATCACAATACAAATTTGCAGCACTCATTGGGTTCAAATTATCATTGAAGGGTCATTGAAAATTAAAATGTCCCACTTCATGGCAAACTTCACAAATAAAAGGATAGAGGGCACAAACTTTTTTACCAAGATCATCTAGAGCCCTAAACCACTTTCTAGTTTTTTCATTAGCATGATGGATACAATATTCATCTTTGATTTGATTAATTCCACAAGGTCTATGCATTCCACAAAAATTAACATGCTTATAGGAAATAGCATTCTTAGGAGTTTGAGCATGCTTATTGCAATCATTAACAACAATTTCATCCTTCATGCAAGCCTCTTTAAAAGGTTCATGATACTTATCAAAATTCTTTTTAGGCAATTCAAAATGAGAAGCAAAGGCTTTATAAAGATTTTCAGCAACTTGAGATTCAAGACCATAAGTAGCACTCATATCTCGAAATTTATCAGTATCCATAAAAGCTTCAATGCATTCATAATCATAATTTATATCCGACTCTTCACCTTTGTTGTTCTCCCATCCTTCAGCATTCTCCTCAATCCGATCAAGAAGATCCCACCTAGCTTCAACCTCCTTGCTTGTGAAAGATCCCTCTGAACAGGCATCCAGATAGTCCTTGTGTTGTCCTGAAAGCCTCGCATAAAAATTGTTAACAATAACATTACGGGGAAGCTCATGAATGGGACACTTGAGCATTAGTGACTTCAATCTCCCCCACGCTTGAGAAATACTCTCTCCATCACGAGGATAAAAGTTATAAATGTAATTCCTATCAATATGCACTTCATGAGGAGGATAAAATTTAGAATAAAAGAGAGGTACAATTTCCTCCCAACCAAGAGAATGACTATTCTTCAACAATTTATACCAATGCGCTGCTTTACCAGACAGCGAAAAAGAGAATAGCTTCTTCCTCACTTCATCCATAGAGATACTGCACACTTGAATAACCCGCATAATTCATGTAAAAACAAGTAAATGATCTCCGGGATGGACAGTTCCATCCCCTTCATAGCGGTTATCAATAACACGTTCAATAATTTTCATGGGTATCTTGAAAGCGATGACTTGCGAGTAGGTGGATTTAAAATATCACAATCATCATTAGAGTTATCGCATATGGGAGATAAAGCATTATCGAACAAATTTTCTCCCCTAAGGATGGGAAGCTAAAAAGATCACAGAAACTAGCTTCCCCAAGCTTAGACTTATCCATAGCATTAGCAGTGATTGCGTTCATACTAATAACATTGCTACTAGCATGCAATTGAGGCTCCATAGGTTCTTTAATTTTCGCATCACACAATTCATGTCTTAACTCAGGAAATAAATTAAAAAGCTCATAGTTGTATTCCATTATGCCTTACTAGTGTAAACAAGAAACAAAAAGATGCAATTGCAGGATCTAAAGGAAATAGCTTCGAGAACACACACAACGGCGCCAGAAAATTACTTTACCTGAGACCGGAGTATGAGTGCCTTTTACCTTTCCTCCCCGGCAACGGCGCCAGAAAATAGCTTGATGTCTACGGGAGCTTCTATTCTTGTAGACAGTGTTGGGCCTCCAAGAGCAGAGGTTTGTAGAACAGCAGCAAGTTTCCCTTAAGTGGATCACCCAAGGTTTATCGATCTCGTGGAGGAAGAGGTCAAAGATATCCCTCTCATGCAACCCCGCAACCACAAAACAAGAAGTCTCTTGTGTCCCCAACACACCTAATAGGTGCACTAGTTCGGCGAAGAGATAGTGAAATACGAGTGGTATAAATAAGCAGTAGCAACGGCACCAGAAAAGTGCTTTGCCCAGGACAGTAAACAAGCAGTAATAACGCAGCAGTAGTAACGCAGTAAAACAGTAAACAAGCAGCGATAGCAGTATTTAGGAACAAGGCCTAGGGATCTGTGGTGACCCGACATACCACTGCATGGTGTAGTATGCAAGTCTGATATAACACCAATGAAACACCGTTCCACTAGTATTATATCGCTCAGAGTGGTACAACAGAAACATATGCGGGACCAAGGCATGTCTATAGAATTACAACATTGACTCTGTTACATAAGATCATCACAGCCTCCTACTTTACAATGAGGTAAAATTGCAAATAACTCCAGAAGAACGACTCGTAGACTAGCCTTATCACGAACTCTATTTGTAGAGTATTTAACTAGCTACAGAGGCTATGAATAGATTCTAGCTAAATAGGAGCTAAGTTTAGGAAGCTAGTTCCTTTCTATTGTTAATCTAGGTTTCTCCTTGTTGGATGTGGTATCTGCCTCTTCTGACAGGTTCCTGTCCCTTGAAGTAGTTGTTGACTCCTCGGTCTTCGTGTTGCACTGTAGATCTGATACGTCTCCGACGTATCGATAATTTCTTATGTTCTATGCCATATTATTGATGATACCTACATGTTTTATGCACACTTTATGTCATATTCGTGCATTTTCCGGAACTAACCTATTAACAAGATGCCGAAGTGCCGGTTCCGTTTTCTGCTGTTTTTGGTTTCGAAATCCTAGTAACGAAATATTCTCGGAATTGGACGAAACGAAGACCCGAGGGCCTATTTTTCCACGGAGCTTCCGGAAGACCGAAGAGCATACGAAGTGGGGCCACGAGGTGGCGACACCACAAGGCGGCGCGGCCAAGGGGGGGCCCGCGCTGCCCTATGGTGTGGGCCCCTCGTCGGGCCCCCGACTCTGCCCTTCCGCCTACTTAAAGCCTCCGTCGCGAAACCCCTGAGGCGAAAAACCACGATACGGAAAACCTTACCGAGACGCCGCCGCCGCCGATCCCATCTCGGGGGATTCCGGAGATCTCCTCCGGCACCCTGCCGGAGAGGGGATTCATCTCCCGGAGGACTCTACACCGCCATGGTCGCCTCCGGAGTGATGAGTGAGTAGTTCACCCCTGGACTATGGGTCCATAGCAGTAGCTAGATGGTTGTCTTCTCCTCATTGTGCTTCATTGTTGGATCTTGTGAGCTGCCTAACATGATCAAGATCATCTATCTGTAATTCTATATGTTGTGTTTGTCGGGATCCGATGGATAGAGAATACCATGTTATGTTAATTATCAAGTTATTACATATGTGTTGTTTATGATCTTGCATGCTCTCCGTTACTAGTAGAGGCTCTGGCCAAGTTTTTGCTTTTAACTCCTAGAGGGAGTATTTATGCTCGATAGTGGGTTCATGCTCGCATTGACACACGGGACGATGATGAGAAAGTTCTAAGGTTGTGTTGTGCTGTTGCCACTAGGGATAAAACATTGGCGCTATGTCCGAGGATGTAGTTGTTGATTACATTACGCACCATACTTAATGCAATTGTCTGTTGTTAGCAACTTAATACTGGAGGGGTTTCGGATGATAACCTGAAGGTGGACTTTTTAGGCATAGATGCAGTTGGATGGCGGTCTATGTACTTTGTCGTAATGCCCAATTAAATCTCACTATACTTATCATGTCATGTATGTGCATTGTTATGCCCTCTCTATTTGTCAATTGCCCGACTGTAATTTGTTCACCCAACATGCTTTTATCTTATGGGAGAGACACCTCTAGTGAACTGTGGACCCCGGTCCATTCTTTAATACTCGAAATACAAATCTGCTGCAATACTTGTTTTTACTTGTTTTCTCTGCAAACAATCATCTTCCACACAATACGGTTAATCCTTTGTTACAGCAAGCCGGTGAGATTGAAAACCTCACTTGTTTCGTTGGGGCAAAGTACTTTGGTTGTGTTGTGCAGGTTCCACGTTGGCGCCGGAATCCCTGGTGTTGCGCCGCACTACATTCCGCCGCCATCAACCTTCAACGTGCTTCTTGGCTCCTCCTGGTTCGATAAACCTTGGTTTCTTTCTGAGGGAAAACTTGCTGCTGTGCGCATCATACCTTCCTCTTGGGGTTCCCCAACGAACGTGTGAAATACACGCCATCAAGCTCTTTTTATGGCGCCGTTGCCGGGGAGATCAAGACACGCTGCAAGGGGAGTCTCCACTTCTCAATCTCTTTACTTTGTTTTTGTCTTGCTTTATTTTATTTACTACTTTGTTTGCTATATCAAAAACACAAAAAAATTAGTTACTTGCATTTACTTTACTTAATATCATGCATGTTTTTATTTCACTAGTTAAGCATAATGGAAAACAACAAAAATATGAGAGATCTTTATGAACTTTATCTTGAATTAGGACATGATGTGTTTGAAGAGAGAATTAAAAAACCCATGGAACTTTATATGCATGTTAATGGGAATGTTATTACTATGGATGCTTTGAACACCATTGTTGCTAATGCTATGGAAAATTCTAAGCTTGGGGAAGCTGGCTCCGATGAGCATGATCTTTTTAGTCCCCCAAGCATTGAGGAGAAAATTTTCTTTTATGATTACAATATGCCTCCTACATATGATGATAGCCACTTTGTTGAATTTGCTCCCACTACAACTAATAAAATTGATTATGCTTACGTGGAGAGTAATAATTTTATGCATGAGACTCATGATAAGAATGCTTTATGTGATAGTTACATTGTTGAGTTTGCTCATGATGCTACTAAAAATTATTATGAGAGAGGAAAATATGGTTGTAGAAATTTTCATGTTACTAAAACGCCTCTCTATGTGCTGAAATTTTTGAAGCTACACTTGTTCTATCTTCCTGTGCTTGTTACTTTGCTCCTCATGAACTTGTTTATTTACAAGATTCATTTTCATAGGAAGCATGTTAGGCTTAAATGTGTTTTGAATTTGCCTCTTGATTCTCTCTTTTGCTTCAAATACTATCTCTTGTGAGTGCATCATTAAAACTGCTGAGCCCATCTTAATGGCTATAAAGAAAGAACTTCTTGGGAGATAACCCATGTGTTATTTTGCTGCAGTACTTTGTTTTATATTTGTGTCTTGGAAGTTGTTTACTACTGTAGCAACCTCTCCTTATCTTAGTTTTATGTTTTGTTGTGCCAAGTAAAGTCTTTGATAGAAAAGTAAGTACTAGATTTGGATTACTGCGCAGTTCCAGATTTCTTTGCTGTAACGAATCTGGGTCTACCTCCCTGTAGGTAGCTCAGAAAATTAAGCCAATTTACGTGCATGATCCTAAGATATGTACGCAACTTTCATTCAATTTGAGCATTTTCATTTGAGCAAGTCTGGTGGCCTAATAAAATCCATCTTTACGGACTGTTCTGTTTTGACAGATTCTGCCTTTTATTTTGCATTGCCTCTTTTGCTATGTTGGATTAATTTCTTTGATCCATTAATGTCCAATAGCTTTATGCAATGTCCAGAAGTGTTAAGAATGATTGTGTCACCTCTGAACATGTGAATTTTTATTATGCACTAACCCTCTAATGAGTTGTTTCGAGTTTGGTGTGGAGAAAGTTTTCAAGGATCAAGAGAGGAGTATGATGCAATATGATCAAGGAGAGTGAAAGCTCTAAGCTTGGGGATGCCCCGGTGGTTCACCCCTGCATATTCTAAGAAGACTCAAGCGTCTAAGCTTGGGGATGCCCAAGGCATCCCCTTCTTCATCGACAACATTATCGGGTTCCTCCCCTGAAACTATATTTTTATTCCGTCACATCTTATGTACTTTGCTTGGAGCGTCGGTTTGTTTTTGTTTTTGTTTTGTTTGAATAAAATGGATCCTAGCATTCACTTTATGGGAGAGAGACACGCTCCGCTGTAGCATATGGACAAATATGTCCTTAGGCTCTACTCATAGTATTCATGGCGAAGTTTCTTCTTCGTTAATTTGTTATATGGTTGGAATTGGAAAATGATACATGTAGTAAATTGCTATAATGTCTTGGATAATGTGATACTTGGCAATTGTTGTGCTCATGTTTAAGCTCTTGCATCATATACTTTGCACCCATTAATGAAGAAATACTTAGAGCTTGCTAATTTGGTTTGCATATTTGGTTTCTCTAGAGTCTAGATAACATCTAGTATTGAGTTTTGAACAACAAGGAAGACGGTATGGAGTCTTATAATGTTTACCATATGTCTTTTATGTGAGTTTTGCTGTACCGTTCATCCTTGTGTTTGTTTCAAATAACCTTGCTAGCCTAAACCTTGTATCGAGAGGGAATACTTCTCATGCATCCAAAATCCTTGAGCCAACCACTATGCCATTTGTGTCCACCATACCTACCTACTACATGGTATTTATCCGCCATTCCAAAGTAAATTGCTTGAGTGATACCTTTAAAATTCCATCATTCACCTTTGCAATATATAGCTCATGGGACAAATAGCTTAAAAACTATTGTGGTATTGAATATGTACTTATGCACTTTATCTCTTATTAAGTTGCTTGTTGTGCGATAACCATGTTTCTGGGGACGCCATCAACTATTCTTTGTTGGATATCATGTGAGTTGCTATGCATGTCCGTCTTGTCCGAAGTAAGAGAGATCTACCACCTTTATGGTTGGAGCATGCATATTGTTAGAGAAGAACTTTGGGCCGCTAACTAAAGCCATGATTCATGGTGGAAGTTTCAGTTTTGGACGCATATCCTCAATCTCATATGAGAATAATAATTGTTGCCACATGCTTATGCATTAAAGAGGAGTCCATTATCTGTTGTCCATGTTGTCCCGGTATGGATGTCTAAGTTGAGAATAATCAAAAGCGAGAAATCCAAAATGCGAGCTTTCTCCTTAGACCTTTGTACAGGCGGCATGGAGGTACCCCATTGTGACACTTGGTTAAAACATGTGCATTGCAAAGATCCGGTAGTCCAAGCTAATTAGGACAAGGTGCGGGCACTATTAGTATACTATGCATGAGACTTGCAACTTGTAAGATATAATGTACATAACTCATATGCTTTATTACTACCGTTGACAAAATTGTTTCATGTTTTCAAAATAAAAGCTCTAGCACAAATATAGCAATCGATGCTTTCCTCTTTGAAGGACCATTCTTTTTACTTTTATGTTGAGTCAGTTCACCTATCTCTCTCCACCTCAAGAAGCAAACACTTGTGTGAACTGTGCATTGATTCTTACATACTTGCATATTGTACTTGTTATATTACTCTATGTTGACTATTATCCATGAGATATACATGTTACAAGTTGAAAGCAACCGCTGAAACTTAATCTTCCTTTGTGTTGCTTCAATACCTTTACTTTGATTTATTGCTTTATGAGTTAACTCTTATGCAAGACTTATTAATACTTGTCTTGAAGTACTATTCATGAAAAGTCTTTGCTTTATGATTCACTTGTTTACTCATGTCATTACCATTGTTTTGATCGCTGCATCCACTACATATGTTTACAAATAGTATGATCAAGGTTATGATGGCATATCACTTCAGAAATTATCTTTGTTATCGTTTTACTCGCTCGGGACGAGCGGAACTAAGCTTGGGGATGCTTGATACGTCTCCGACGTATCGATAATTTCTTATGTTCTATGCCATATTATTGATGATACCTACATGTTTTATGCACACTTTATGTCATATTCGTGCATTTTCCGGAACTAACCTATTAACAAGATGCCGAAGTGCCGGCTCTCGTTTTACTGCTGTTTTTGGTTTCGAAATCCTAGTAACGAAATATTCTCGGAATTGGACGAAACGAAGACCCGGGGGCCTATTTTTCCACGGAGCTTCCGGAAGACCGAAGAGCATACGAAGTGGGGCCACGAGGTGGCGACACCACAAGGCGGCGCGGCCAAGGGGGGGCCCGCGCCGCCCTATGGTGTGGGCCCCTCGTCGGCCCCCGACTCTGCCCTTCCGCCTACTTAAAGCCTCCGTCGCGAAACCCTTGAGGCGAAAAACCACGATACGGAAAACCTTACTGAGACGCCGCCGCCGCCGATCCCATCTCGGGGGATTCTGGAGATCTCCTCCGGCACCCTGCCGGAGAGGGGATTCATCTCCTGGAGGACTCTACACCGCCATGGTCGCCTCCGGAGTGATGAGTGAGTAGTTCACCCCTGGACTATGGGTCCATAGCAGTAGCTAGATGGTTGTCTTCTCCTCATTGTGCTTCATTGTTGGATCTTGTGAGCTGCCTAACATGATCAAGATCATCTATCTCGTAATTCTATATGTTGTGTTTGTCGGGATCCGATGGATAGAGAATACCATGTTATGTTAATTATCAAGTTATTACATATGTGTTGTTTATGATCTTGCATGCTCTCCGTTACTAGTAGAGGCTCTGGCCAAGTTTTTGCTTTTAACTCCAAGAGGGAGTATTTATGCTCGATAGTGGGTTCATGCCTGCATTGACACATGGGACAAAGGATGTGAAAGTTCTAAGGTTGTGTTGTGCTTGTTGCCACTAGGGATAAAACATTGGCGCTATGTCCGAGGATGTAGTTGTTGATTACATTACGCACCATACTTAATGAAATTGTCCGTTGTTAGCAACTTAATACCGGAGGGGTTCGGATGATAACCTCGAAGGTGGACTTTTTAGGCATAGATGCGGTTGGATGGCGGTCTATGTACTTTGTCGTAATGCCCAATTAAATCTCACTATACTTATCATGTCATGTATGTGAATTGTTATGCCCTCTCTATTTGTCAATTGCCCGACTGTAATTTGTTCACCCAACATGCTTTTATCTTATGGGAGAGACACCTCTAGTGAACTTGTGGACCCCGGTCCATTCTTTAATACTGAAATACAAATCTGCTGCAATACTTGTTTTTACTGTTTTCTCTGCAAACAATCATCTTCCACACAATACGGTTAATCCTTTGTTACAGCAAGCCGGTGAGATTGACAACCTCACTGTTTCGTTGGGGCAAAGTGTAGGATAACGTTGCATAGAAAACAAAAAATTTCCTACCGCGAACACGCAATCGAAGCCAAGATGCAATCTTGAAGATGGTAGCAACGAGGGGGTATCGAGTCTCACCCTTGAAGAGATTCCAAAGCCTACAAGATGAGGCTCTTGTTGCTGCGGTAGACGTTCACTTGCCGCTTGCAAAAGCGCGTAGAAGATCTTGATCACGATCGCTTCCGGCGCCACGAACGGGCAGCACCTCCGTACTCGGTCACACGTTCGGTTGTTGATGAAGACGACGTCCACCTCCCCGTTCCGGCGGGCAGCGGAAGTAGTAGCTCCTCTTGAATTCGACAGCACGACGGCGTGGTGTCGGTGGTGGTGGAGAAAATCCGGCGGAGCTTCGCTTAAGCGTGCGGGATGTGGTGGAGGAGAGAGACCGCTAGGGTTTGGGGAGAGAGGGGGGTTGGGCGCTGATGTCTACGGGAGCTTCTATTCTTGTAGACAGTGTTGGGCCTCCAAGAGCAGAGGTTTGTAGAACAGCAGCAAGTTTCCCTTAAGTGGATTACCCAAGGTTTATCGAACTCGGGGAGGAAGAGGTCAAAGATATCCCTCTCATGCAACCCTGCAACCACAAAGCAAGAAGTCTCTTGTGTCCCCAACACACCTAATAGGTGCACTAGTTCGGCGAAGAGATAGTGAAATACAGGTGGTATGAATAAGTAGTAGCAACGGCACCGAACGGTGCTTTGCCCAGGACGATAAACAAGCAGTAGTAACGCAGCGAGTAGTAACGCAAGAAAACGAGTAAACAAGCGACGATAGCGATATTTAGGAACAAGGCCTAGGGATTACACTTTCACTAGTGGACACTCTCAACATTGATCACATAACAGAATAGATAAATGCATACTCTACACTTTTGTTGGATGATGAACACATTGCGTAGGATTACACGAACCCTCAATGCCGGAGTTAACAAGCTCCACAATAATGCTCATGTTTAAGTAACCTTATAGTGTAAGATAGATGATACGTCTCCAACTTATCTATAATTTCCGATGTTCCATGCTTGTTTTATGACAATACCAACATGTTTTGTTCACACTTTATATCATTTTTATGCGTTTTCCGGAACTAACCTAT
>NC_061510.1:293051695-293079889 GCF_022539505.1 Lolium rigidum | reverse complement strand
TTCCCTAGGTAATTACTTTTATTCCATGCTACCTCCCGAATCTGTTTTGTACATTAAAATGAGAAGTTCACGGTTTACTAACACAGAAATACATACATGCTCAAAAGTAGATTTACATGAAAAACAGAGGCCCCAACTTATCCGTATCATGAAAATCAAACAGGAAGCGAGAAAAGTTCATGCATATCGGTAGTTCACATCATAAAATTAAAGAAGTTCATTAGTTATAACAAACAAAAAACATTCACTAGAGCGTATGAAAAAACAAAAAAGATGCCAAAAAAAAATCTGGATTATGTTGCTACATCAAGTGTAAGAATGAAGGCCACCGCGTCATCACTGCATCAAGTGAGAAAAAATAACTACAGGAGCATGCGCAAAAAATGAACTAAGCAGTAACATAGATCTGTGAAGAAATCGTGTATTAGGATCAAGCAGAACCTATCAATCAACAAAACCATGGAGGAGACATACCCAAAAACCACCGGAGGAGTAAGGGCGGAGCCATGAACGTAGAAGATTTAACGAAGAAGGACGGCGGACTCTGTGTGACAGCCATCGAGAAAACAAATCTGCGGTGAGGATAAAAAGAAGATAAGAGCGAGCGTAGAGCTAGCATGGAATAAGCTGTGCCGCAGAATATTGACGATCTGCGGTGCGGCCGTGGAGAACAAATTCGTCGGTGAAACGTCGGAGGAGAGCACGGAGATGAGGAGCCGCCGTCGACGAAGTTCTCCGATAGGAATCGAGCGAGTGAGGAGATCGGCGGCGAGCGAGGGAAGAGCTCGGGAGCGAGCGAGGGAGGAAATCGCCATGGAAGAGATCGGGAGCGAGCGAGGAGGGGTGGGGAGCGAGCACGGAGGAGGTGGGTGCGAGCGGGAGGTGGGACACGTAACGGTTCGTTGTCTCGTAGGAAGTTCACACGCGCGCGGGAGCGGGGACGCGAGCGGGACGTGGGACGCGAAAATATGAAGACTCACGGGAAGTTCGCATGCGATAAGTTAGGAAGTTCGAGAAAGGGTTCGAGAATAGTTATTCTCGAACCGGTTCGAGAATAGCGGACCTATATATATATATATATATATATATATATATATATATATATATATATATATATATATATATATATATATCCTTAGTTCTTCTAAAGTACTCAAGGATATTCTTCACTGTCGTCCAATGATCATCATATGAATCATTCGGTATATGCTCATAACACTTTATAGCACATGATATACGATTGTGTACATATTATTTGTGATCTATAATCACTCATGTGTTTTTACTCATTGAGTGTCGAGATACACTCAAGTCTTGTTAAAACTTCACATGACAAGAATATTTTCTTAATATTTCTATATTGAACTATTTTCAATATCCATTCTATGTACTTTGACTTAAACTTATTTTGTGTTTCAATCTATCTTCATAGATCTTGAGACTAGATATGTTTCAGTCCATATCCTTTCATTGAAATTAATTTCTCAATGAAACCTTTTAATCAAGTATATAATTACATCATTTATAACTAACTATATGTCACCTACATAAAGTATTACAAATGTGTCTTAGCGCTCCCACTTAATTTCTTGCAAATGCAAGCCTCTTCATCGTCTCTGATGAAATCAAAAAATTCTTTGACTATTTCATCTGGTGAAGATTCCAACTCCGCAATACTTACTTCATCCAGTTGAAGTTCGTATACCTATCTAGTATTCCACGGACTAGCAAAATTCTTGGTTGTATCTTGTATACACCTTTAATACATACTTCTGATAAGTAATGTATTTTGCCATCCTACTAGCATATCTCATAAAAGAAATATGTAGTGATTACTAGAATAATCCACATAGACTATAAGCATTGCTACGGAAGATCTAATCTTATCGTAGTCAACTCTTTGAACTTTGTCGTAAACAATTTTTCAACAAGTCGAGCTTCTTCAAAGATATTTCATCCAAGTCTATAGATCCATTTACTTTCAAAAAGTATTCATCTATTATGGATTTCATGGTGCATGGCCATTTTAACGGAGCCAGGGCCCATCATAACTTCTTTGCTTGTAGTTGGTTTATCATTGTTCAAAATCAATCCTTTGTCCACAAATCATTTATTTGATCACAAAGTAAACCATACCTACAGGGTTCAATATGTACTTGGATCTCCATGGCTAAAACACTTTGTAGTCATAGGAGCCATGATCGTCGTGGCCGCTTCCGGAACCAATTCCGATGCTGCGCTACTCTGATCATTATGCTCGGGTTCATAAACCTTATCAAGTTCTATTGTCCTCCCACTCAAAAACTTCGCTAGAAACAATTTCTTGGAAATAAGAAACATTGACAAACACTTTTGTCTTTGTCTCCATTGTGGGAAGAATTCCCAATCAATTCTACGGGATAACCAACAAAGACATTCATCCGATTTTGGTTGTAAACTTATTTACTTATGCTATGCATACCAAAAATTAAGAAAAGACTATTAGGGTTTATACCCATGTCATAACTCGTATGATGTCATTTCAACGGATCATGATGATGCTCTATTCAGTGTAAAGCGGTAGTCTCTAAAGCATAGTTCACAAAAATATAATGGCATTAATATTTTATCTCATCATTGACCCAACTAGGTTTGGATACATCTCTCGGATACTTCATCATCACTATGATACTCCAAGAAATGTGAGTTGTAGAACAATTTCATAACTCTCTTTAGATGTTCGCTAAAACTAGTAATTCAAATATTTCCACTATGATCCAATCATAGATATTTGACTTTTCTATTACGATGATTTCTACTTCATGCTGAAATTTATTTGAATCCATTCAAATGTTTCAAACTTCTTCCTTATCGAATATATCCACATATATATACTCAATTCATTGTTTGAAGTTTTCATGAAGTATAGGAATCTCCCGCACACAACTATGTCTAGTGAACCATATACATCATCATGTATTTTTCCACTAAGTTAGTTGTCCGTTCAAAAACTTGGCCTATGAACGGTATTTCAGTCATTCCTTTTAGAAGAGATTTGCAAGCGCCAAATGATTCATAAATCAAATGACTCCAATAATCCATTTGCATGGAGTTTCTTCATGCGTTCCTTTCCAACATGACCTAAATGGCGGTTCCACAAATAAGTGGAATTCAAATCATTTGCCTTACGGCTTTTTAGCGTCAGTGTTATGTATGTGTGTTTCACCATTAAAATTTATAATAACTTTATCCATCGTACATGGAGTAATGTCATAATTTGAACAACTCATTGTTTTTATTTGACAAGAGCAAAATAACAATTATTAAGTTCTTTATTATAAATTCTAAGGGCTAGATAGAATGCCAACGATGAACATAATAACACTTTTTTTTTGTTCCAGACGTGCATTCCTATCATATTCCTTGTCAGTCACTTAGGCCATTGTATTCTTGTATTGCGTTGTTTTGCATGACACTTCATACCAACCAATATGGTACAAATACCCAAGAATTTCATTGTGTGACCAAACGAGGAATACATCCATAACATGTATATCTTTTATATACACCTGAGCTAGACTTTCTAGTCTTTTCTTTCTTTCTGCCAAAATATCTTTTGTAGTTTCTCTTTTAGCTTTCCTCATTATTCAGAAAAACACTTCAACATCATTAACTTCTAGGTTTGTTGGTCAAATACCAATAACCTTGAGGTTCTTACTTTGAAGTTGATCATCATATGACAAGTGTTCCAGATTTCACTATTAGTAACTTTGTAATATGATGAACAATTTCACTCATAATTTTATCCATTATATCATGATGACTTTCCGAGATCATGTCTGTACATGCTAGGCTCGTAAAGTTTAACCTCGATATTCGCATGTGCAAATCTGGCTTGCACCCGTTGTATGCACACGTAGAATCTATAACACCCGATCATCACGTGATGCTTCGATACGACGAGTCTTAGCAACTCGTGCATACTAAGGACGATTACTTCATGGATATGCAAATATTATTAGTGCCCCAATAGTTGGAGGATTGGGACGCCTTGCGTCTTCAACCTTCATACATTCCCATAAAACTTATGAGTTTATGTAGTCTCACCAAATTATATTCTATCATCTTGCAATAAGGTCTTAGATATCACATATATCTCATACCTTGATTATTTCTGAAAACTAAATTTTCAGCTCCTTACTTTTCAAACAGATTTTAACTTCAAGTTTCACGGAGACAAGATAACTTTAGGTACTAATTGAAACCATAGCTCTTTGACTCAATAATGTGAGGTTTACTAAAAGTTTGCAATAGGACTTAATCAATTCTTGATTCTTTAACAATACGGTACCAATCCGTAAAGTTTCTTGTCAGATTTTAACGAGTATTTCTATCTCAATAACAAGACTAGCGCATAGTAGAAAAACGGATGCCAATACTACAAAATTAATTCAAAATACTACTCAGACTATGTTTATGATAATTAGTTCATGTTTTAATCTAATTACTAATGAACTCCCACTTAAAACAACATCCCTCATAGTTGTTAAGTGGTACACGATCCAAATCTACTACACCAAAACCGATCATCACGTGAGATGATGTAGCTTCAATGGTGAGCATCAACATGTTGATCATATCATCCATATGACTCGTGTTCAACCTTTCGGTTTCCGTTGTCCCGAGGCCATGTCACGTACATGCTAGGCTCGTCAAGCAAACCCAAGTATTCCGCGTGTGCAACATGGCTTACACCCGTTGTATGTGAACGTTGAGTCTATCACATCCGATCATCACGAGATGCTTCGAAACGACGAACTGTACAACGGTGCATACTAGGGGAGAACACTTTATTATCTTGATATTAATGTGAGGGATCATCTTATAATGCTACCGTCGCGACCTAAGCAAAATAAGATGCATAAAAGGATTAACATCACATGCAGTTCATATGTGATATGATATGGCCCTTTTGTCTTTGCGCCTTCGATCTTCATCTCTAAAGCACGTACATGATCTCCATCATCAACGGGCATGATCTCCATCATCGTAGGCGTAGCGTCAAGGTTCATGGTGCCGTCTTCATGGTTGTTCACCTCATGTAGCAACTATTACAACTACTTTGAAATACTACTCAACATGAAATTAAAGACAACCATAAGGCTCCTGCCGGTTGCCACAATACAATAATGATCATCTCATACATATTCATCATCACATAATGGCCATATCACATCACCAAACCCTGCAAAAACAAGTTAGACATCTCTAATTTGGTTTGCATATTTTACGTGGTTTAGGGTTTTCGAGTAAGATCTAATCTACCTACGAACATGAACCACAACGGTGATACTAGTGTTGTCAATAGAAGAGTAAATTGAATCTTCACTATAGTAGGAGAGACAGACACCCGCAAAGCCTCTTATGCAATAAAAGTTGCATGTCGAACGAGGAACAAGTCTCATGAACGCGGTCATGTAAAGTTAGTCCGAGCCGCTTCATCCTACTATGCCACAAAGATGCAAAGTACTCAAACTAAAGATAACAAGAGCATCAACGCCCACAAAACAATTGTGTTCTACTCGTGCAACCATCTATGCATAGACACGGCTCTGATACCACCTGTAGGATAACGTTGCATAGAAAACAAAAATTTTCCTACCGCGAACACGCAATCCAAGCCAAGATGCAATCTAGAAGATGGTAGCAACGAGGGGGTATCGAGTCTCACCCTTGAAGAGATTCCAAAGCCTACAAGATGAGGCTCTTGTTGCTGCGGTAGACGTTCACTTGCCGCTTGCAAAAGCGCGTAGAAGATCTTGATCACGATCGCTTCCGGCGCCACGAACGGGCGGCACCTCCGTACTCGGTCACACGTTCGGTTGTTGATGAAGACGACGTCCACCTCCCCGTTCCAGCGGGCAGCGGAAGTAGTAGCTCCTCTTGAATTCGACAGCACGACGGCGTGGTGTCGGTGGTGGTGGAGAAAATCCGGCGGAGCTTCGCTTAAGCGTGCGGGATGTGGTGGAGGAGAGAGACCGCTAGGGTTTGGGGAGAGAGGGGGGTTGGGCGCCGGCCCTCTAAGGGGTGCGGCCAAGGCTGAGGCTTGAAGTGGTCAGCCCCCTCTCCTATGCCCCTCATTATATAGGTGGAAGCAACAAGAGTTCTAGTCCAAGTCTTCGAATAAGACCCCAACACTAAAACCTCCCATATGTGGGAAACCTACTCAAGGAGGGAGTCCTACCCAAGGTGGGACTCCCACCTTTCCTTGAGGTGGGTTGGCCGGCCACCCTAGGGGAGTCCACCTTGGACTCCTCCCCTTTAGGGTTGGCTGGTCATGCAAGGTGGAGTCCCTCCGGGACTCTACTTTCCATGGTGATTTCTTCCGGACTTTTCTAGAACCTTCTAGAACACTGCCATAAATGCTCTGGATCATTTCCAAACTTGGAATATGACTTCCTATATATGAATCTTATTCTCCGGACCATTCCGGAACTCCTCGTGATGTCCGGGATCTCATCCGGGACTCCGAACAAATATTCGAACTCCATTCCATATTAATGCACTGGATCATTTCCAAACTTGGAATATGACTTCCTATATATGAATCTTATTCTCCGGACCATTCCGGAACTCCTCGTGATGTCCGGGATCTCATCCGGGACTCCGAACAAATATTCGAACTCCATTCCATATTCAAGTTCTACCATTTCAACATCCAACTTTAAGTGTGTCACCCTACGGTTCGTGAACTATGCGGACATGGTTGAGTACTCACTCCGACCAATAACCAATAGCGGGATCCGGAGATCCATAATGGCTCCCACATATTCAACGATGACTTTAGTGATCGAATGAACCATTCACATACGATACCAATTCCCTTTGTCACGCGATATTTTACTTGTCCGAGGTTTGATCTTCGGTATCACTCTATACCTTGTTCAACCTCGTTTCCTGACAAGTACTCTTTACTCGTACCGTGGTATGTGGCCTTTTATGAACTTATTCATATGCTTGCAAGACATTAGACGACATTCCACCGAGAGGGCCCAGAGTATATCTATCCGTCATCGGGATGGACAAATCCCACTTGTTGATCCATATGCCTCAACTCATACTTTCCGGATACTTAATCCCACCTTTATAACCACCCATTTACGCGGTGGCGTTTGATGTAATCAAAGTACCTTTCCGGTATAAGTGATTTACATGATCTCATGGTCATAAGGACTAGGTAACTATGTATCGAAAGCTTATAGCAAATAACTTAATGACGAGATCTTATGCTATGCTTAATTGGGTGTGTCCATTACATCATTCATACAATGATATAACCTTGTTATTAATAACATCCAATGTTCATGATTATGAAACTAATCATCCATTAATCAACAAGCTAGTTAAGAGGCATACTAGGGACTCTTTGTTTGTCTACATATCACACATGTACTAATGTTTCGGTTAATACAATTATAGCATGATATATAAACATTTATCATAAACATAAAGATATAAATAATAACCACTTTATTATTGCCTCTAGGGCATATCTCCTTCACAAAGTACTTTGGTTGTGTTGTGCAGGTTCCACGTTGGCGCCGGAATCCCTGGTGTTGCGCCGCACTACATTCCGCCGCCATCAACCTTCAACGTGCTTCTTGGCTCCTCCTGGTTCGATAAACCTTGGCTTCTTTCTGAGGGAAAACTTGCTGCTGTGCGCATCATACCTTCCTCTTGGGGTTCCCCAACGAACGTGTGAAATACACGCCATCAAGATCCTCCTTCGGTGCCTCCATATCTAAGCAGGGGATTTAAGAGTGGGATGAGTACGAGCGTACTCAACAAGTTCATTATAGAGAAGAGGTGTTTAATGCACTAGCTACGGCATTAGACCGAGAAAGTCTAATACCAATGCAGGTTTTCATAACCATTTCTTCAAGAGGTTGCTTTTATTCGGAAGAACTATGTCCGTCAGCCTTCACCGGTTTACTAGAACTTCATGGAGTTCCTTTCCGGCAGCGTTCGCGAGTTCCATATCCCGGAACAGGGAGTGACAGGTCACGATTCATTACACTCGCAGAGGTGTGTTGCTTTACCCATAAGAGATCTTAACCTTGGTGCCAACCGGGCGTACTCCCCGTCCACACTTCCTTTGGTGTGAGGCCCGGTATAAGGTCTAGCCAATCATGTTCCTCCGCTACCTCGAACACCCACCCGTTGTTGCATCCCCCGACCCTGGGTCCACGCCGGTCCCATTATTCCCGTAATTTCAGGGTGGACCCCGACCACGACGACAGTGCTTGGGCTCTACCATACACTCCTACGCCGGTAGCTGCAACCCATCATAGACCGCATTACCGTGGGGAATTAGAATGGGATCCCCACCCTCCGGTTGTTCCGCAAGACACAAGCTGCTACGGCAAGCAATGCTTTACCGTGGGGAATTAGAATGGGATCCCCACCCTCCGGTTGTTCCGCCGGATACAAGCCGCTACGGTAAGCGCATCCGTTGATGAACGAGAGGTGGAAACACTTTTGACTACTCCGTCCCACTCCGGATCTTATGGTTAACACGGGTATTACGGCACAAGAATCACTTGGCGACATTTGTTGTTTAATCCTAGATGGATATAAACCCATGCAATGGAACCTCCACCATATCAACACAATCCATGGTTCCATTGCCCACCACATAGTCATATTCATAGTTATGAAAGTAGTGGTTTTGATTTTTATGCAATAGTGATAACCATAATACTTTGCAAGTAATTTGATAGAAATACTCAAATGACATGAGCAAGTGATGAACTTGCCTTTCTTGACTGCAAGATTATGCAGTCAAGGTCTTCGATACGCAATAACTCCAAATTCTGAAATAGCATCATCGTCCGGTAAGGACGATGTTTAAAGATTGGCAAGGATGCAGTAATGCATAAGTATGAGATGCAATCGCTCTAAGCGTGACCTAACCCCGATGATTTAGGTTCAGTGAGTTATAATGATTGGTTCAGGGTGTATTGCACTTTTAGAGTGATTCACATACAAGGTTCTTATTCAGGTGTGATTACTTGGTATTATAAACAGGTAGATAATAAAGCGTAATAATCAATTGAGCACAAAGAGAATGATTATTGGCATAATGTTAACAAGTAAAGAACAGTGGTCATTTTTAGTACTATATGGCATGGTTAATGATTGATTATCATATAATTTAAAAGAATAACTTTTGAAGAACATGTTCTTTAATAAAGAACAAGTATGGTAATTACGTGGGTGGTTTTCTATGATTGACTATGGCTTCATGTAGTTGCTGGGATAGGTATTAGATGGATCCCCATAAAGTTGGATTCATCAACACCTAGGGCTTGTAAGGCTGAGTTGAGTCTAGGCATCCTAAGCAAGTATTTATACAAGGTTGCTATCAAGGTTGATTCATCGATCGGTGATTGCTAGCTAGGGTTTATGGGTTCTTATAAGCAGGGTTGTTGATGATTCCTTATTTTCTTCAAAAGAATAACTTTTGAAGAACATACTTCTTAAATAATAAGAAGTATATCAATTAGGGTTGAGGTTGTCTAGGGTTTGTTATTGGATTCACTAAGTAAGGAATAGTGGTTTCTGAATAGGATGCTTAATAATTATCTTACACTAATGGGGTTTAGTAGAGTATGGTTAGGTGGTGCAAGATAATGGGCATGGTTGCTATTAGGGTTCATCATAATGGTGTGATGCTAGGCATGGTTAATTAAGATTGATATCTCTAAGGATAGGAGCTAGGGTTTGCATTTGGTTGCCCTTATTTGATCAATTAGATTGGATAGGTATGCCTACATGGACTACTAAATTATTGATAATAGGGCTTCTACAATTTTAGGTGGCATGGCAAGTATTTAATTGCTGTTATGATTCTATGTATGAAAATAGAATGCCATGATTACATGTGAGGATCTAGGGTTTAGTTTTTAGAAGTAAACTAGGGTTCAAATGAAATAGTGGAGCTAGGTTATAAATGGCATTAGGGTTTTAGGATCCCACATGAAATTATGGGGTTATCACTTTGTTTTATAATGGAACTAGGGTTTCCTAATTACTCTATAATTCTTGTATTAATAACTTCATTAATAAAGTTGAAGTTATTAATAACTTTGAAATTAAAATAATATAGGATTTGTCCTTTTATTATTTTTTAAAGAATTAATAATTAAGGTAATTTATTAATTAGGGTTTAAAATCCTCCTAATAAGGATTTAATAAGTTAATAGAAAAGGAAAAATTAATTTTAATGATTTCCTTAATTACTTACTGGTTTTTATTTATTTTATGAAGTTTTCCTAATTATTGAATTTTAATTGAATTTAGAATTAAAATTAAAGGCTTAATTCATAAGTATTAAATAATTGAATTTTTACTAAAAAAAAATTCATTTTATATTTTTATTGGATAGGGTTTATCTTTATAAGAATTTTGATATCTTATATTTATTTTTCTGAGTTTTTATGAATTTTCTATAATTAAATGAACTTGCAGTAATTATTCAATTTAAATTTAAAACGGAAAAACGATTGAGTGTACCGGGTGAGTTTCACCCGGGGTCAGCCGACGCGTGGGCCATAGGCCGGGTCACCTGCCATGGTGGCTTTGACCAGAAGTCAAAATCGCCAAGGTGGCCAGGGGGCTTCCGCCGGTGACCAGTGAGGGATGGCGCCGACGATCTGGCGAGCGCGGGACGGCGCAAGCTAGTGCATCAGATGCGCACGAGCGTGGGGAACGTCTAGGTGGCGGCGCCGCTCCGGTTTGGTCGCCGGAGCGTGGCCGGCGACGACGTGCTGCGGCGGCGCACACGGGCTAGCGACGCAGAGGCGATGCAGGGCTTAATTAAGGAAGACGGGGGTAGTGGGAGGTCCACGAGCTCACCAGACGCGCGTTGGAGAGGTCGAAGAGGCATGGGGAGGTCTCAGTCGACGACGAACGGCGACGTCTGGTGGTCACCGGCGAGGAATTGATGTCGCGATTCAATGACCTCGAGGGTTCCCGCCAAGCGCGCGTCGACGACGAGTTTGCTCGGGGACGATGCGGAGCTCCAGGGCTTCACGGCGGTGCTTGGGGTGGCTCCGGTCATCGGCGGCGAGAATCGGTCGGGCGGCTAGGGTTTGCGTCTGGGAAGAAATAGAACAGAGGAGGAAGAAATCGGAGGCTAGGTTCGTCGTTTAGGGTTTTATAGTGCGCCAGAACGCCCCCCGCCACGTCTTCGGTCGAGGAGGAGCTGCCAGCGACGAGGGGAAGACGGCCACATCGTCGCGCTGGCCTCCATGCGCCAGGAAGGGGATGAGGATGAACTCCTCATCGTTACTTTAACGAAGGGGTACGTGGGCTGCTTAGTGGGCTGCTCCTGGGTGGTGGCTTGGGCTGCGTTGGTGGACTCTCGCTGGGCTACTCGCTCGGGCTGCCGAGGTGGGCTACTGTGGCTAGGTAAGCCTTTTCTCTCTTTCTTTTTCTCCTCTATTTTCTGTTTTGCTTATTTAAATTTATATTTGAATTCTGTTTTGAATTCTAATTTGAGTTCCTTTCTATTTTGCAGATCTTGCTTATTTGATTCATACAATTATTAGTACAAGGCACTGCAGATACTTTAAAGATTATTGTGGTGTATTATAAAATTCAATAGGAATACTAGAGCATTGATTTATTAATTACTATTGGGATTTGAATTAAATAACCATATATGCATTAGTTTGAATATTGCCCTTGGAAATATCCAAATTACTTTTCCAATGGTTGTTGATCTTACTTAATGATATATAGAGTTTTATTTGGTTTTTATCTTGCAAGAAACAATTCCAAAGTAATGTTTATTTATGAATTTCAAATAAGAGAGTGATTTGGATGGCATAATCTCATGTGCTAAAATGTCACTAGGGACTTGATCTCTCATTTGAGATTGCTGGTCACTTACACATGAATTTATGTGAGCACTTGCTTGTTAAGGTCTTGTGAGGTTTATCTTAATTTCTATTTCAAGTTTATTACTTGTACTATTATTTTAATAACACCTTGAAATACTTAGAGTAGGTATTACTCTCATCAGGGTTTGGTCTTGGTCATAATGATAAGTGGTTGATCACCACTTATGGGTTTTTAATTATAAAATGTAGCACAGGGTTTCTTATGTTCATGAATTCAAGCATAAGATATTATTGAGGTTTCAATTCTGGTTATAGAGATAGGATGACACCATATTGCATGTGCTAGGGTTAATCTTCCCTAACCAAGATGATATGGTTACTTTCTTAATTGCTTCTGTGCTCATTTAATTACTAAGGATTTGAGAATTGGTTTTATCTTCTACAAATTAACTACAATTATTATCCTTAATTTATCATTAAGTTAACTACATTGGTTATAGTTCTTTTTATAGTTAACTTTTGGTCATATGGATGTATGGTTTCTCACCATATTAAATATGGAGTTTTACTCTAAGGTTTGCTTAGGTTCTTTAATTTATGAAATATAGATGTGGTAGGATTCCACTTATGATCACTAAGTGATTCACAAGCTCAGGTTGGGATCTAAGCCTAGGTTTTCTTACTAGTTATCTCCCTATGATTTCAGGTGGGAATGAAATCTACTTATCCTATTAGGGTTTATTCTCAATACCTCAAGTTCTTAGGGTTTATGATCATCTTTATTTATAATGATCAAGATTTGGCTTCCTAAATTATTTCTAATGGAATGGGTTCTCACTTCCATGATCAAGCATTGTCTTGATCAACTAGGATGTATCACTTCTATTTTACTTTTTAGGATGGTCATGGTTATGGTTGTCTAAATAGTTTTATATCCTAGGGAATGCCTGAGATATTTACTTAAAGTTCCCTCAAGAACTGATGGTTTAACCATTTGAATATTTGAATAGATAAAACTAGGATTAGTATGGATGGTCTCTCTCATTTGGGAAGGACTTCAATGCTAACCTAATTTTAGGCTCCATAGAGGTTGATGTGATCATCAAGATCTATGTTTAACATTAATGGTTATCTCTCTCTAGGGTTGTCTTGAAGATGATGATTTGAATACTTGGATGTATATCCAAGGTTTAACTCAAAGTTTGTTATTGCTTCTTTAATAATTATTATAGAACTCTCACCTCTCTATGTTTGATGTACAACAATATGGAATAGAGAAGGATATATATATTTCTAGAGTTCATCTCCTTGTCATGTTTCCAAGATTGAAATAGAATGCATACCATGAGGTTCATGGTAGGATCAAGGATTAGTTTAAGACATGGAAAAGATAAGTCAAAAATAGTTTCTCCAATTATTGTTACTTGATTTCCAATTAACTGGATGTTCATTTGTTATGGCAAGGAATATCATGTTGTGATCTTTAATAAGATCAGGTAGTTGATCATTGAGTAAAGTGTTGTTGTGTTGATTATTAGTTCCATCTGATCTAACCCCTTAGATCAAATCATCTCTACCCAAAACAAGGTTTTAACAAAGTCACATTGAAGTTTATAGCGCTTGACTTGATGAGCTACTTCAATTCCACCAAGGTCAAGTGACACTTCGGTCCCTCGTGATTGTTTTACTTTAAAGCGCGAAAATTCCCAGATTTTCTATGCATGAATGCAATGCACACATCTGTTTCCTCTATTTTTGTAACCCCAATACCTGGGATATTAAAGTCTCTACCCCTTAAACTAAACTTCGTCCTCGAAGTTTGAACTCTCTCACGTTTCCGAAGTGTGGTTCTGACTTATGCAGACTACAACTTTTCTCGAACTCCGTATTGATCTTACTGGATATAATTGAATATATCCCTTGTCCAGATTCTTCCTGGAATCCATTAGGGTTTGTATCTGAACAACAGTTTCTTGCTCCAGTTCTATGATTTTTCTCCGGAATCTAATAATACTTGTCTCTGAACCATGGTTTCTAACTTTAATTAGTCTTTCAACTCTATAAGCTTGTTTCCTTTCTCATGGAAGATTCAATGATTGGGACTTCTTCTTGTCCTGACAGTCTTTATTGAGGACTAATTGGATAACATTCTCCTATTTGATAAAATAGGTCTTTGTTTTTCCCTTACTACCAAAACTGTAATAATGGTATTAAGTAAGGTACTTAACATGGAAATGATCCTGATGGTTTATTTAGGTTCCATGAAAGGAATCTTTCAAATAGACTTTAGTTTTGGTATGGTCAATCTACTTCAGTCTCTGGCCTTCTTTAGCTATATTTGGTCTCCGGTATTTTCTTCATCCAACTTCATTAACCTTAGTTTACTTGAGCTTTCGTACTTCTGATTAAATATTACTCACTTGCTCAAGTTATAATCCACTTCTTACATCCTCGAGGTATGAACCTCGGCTTCTGGTCTGACATCCTTCTGAAAGTAGTGTTCAACAATCTTATGAAAATAAGATCGGACTTCCTCTCAGTTCAGACCTTCTTCTTCTATTATGCTCAAAGTATTGAGTTATTGTACATCCAACTCAATCTTTACTCTACCCCTTAGAGTTTTCTTACGGTCTTCAACTCCTTTTCTTCCAACTATTGGACTTATGGTTGGAATATTGGTCTCAGTTCTAACTTATGGGTTTTACTTCTTCTAAGATCTTGCGAAGAATGTTTGTGGTGTATCCACTCGATTGTGGACATCCAATGTGAATCCTTTGACTAAATATTTATATATCTATCTATTTGGCTGATAAGATTTTTATTTGTTCACAAACTTTTGTTACAACTAATTAAATCGTGGACTATTTGTAATACCAATTGATACCAGCTGTGGTTATTATACCAACTTTGGCTATTTGATATCTAAAAATGGATTCTATTATAGGTTTTGATCAACTGGACGAGACATCTTCTACTTTATCTCGCAGTATTGATATTATACCAATTGTGGTCTTCTGATATCGACTATGGTCTTCTTATGTCTGCTATGATTTCATATATCACCTTCCTTCATTCAGGGTTTATTTTGCAAGAAAACCACTAGCTGACACTATGACTATAGTATCCTAAGTGATTTCCCATGCATTCCCTCTTCTATGTTGACTATGGATCTGCTTCAGCTTCACCATAATCACCATATTTCTTACATTCATGCTTCTCATGTACTAAAGTACTCCTCTGTTGAGGTTAATCATGATTTTCTGATTGTACTTCCTTTAGAGCATTGTGGTTACTTCCCACAATTTTACTTCCTTTTTCGGTAGAACCTTCATCTTGTCTTCAAAATCTTCAAAATTCGTCACTTCCTCACACGAATACCATTACCCTCTAGATCTATAGCATTAAGTAAGAACTTGATATAGCAACATGCATTTGCATACCAAAGTCAAACTTCATGTATGGATCTAGTCAAACAATGAAAATCCAATAAAATCCAAGAAGATTCAGCTTTGTGCTTATAATACACATCATCATAAGCCTGAATATGATTGTTGAGTAAGACATCTCTAAACATCAGGCTCTCATGTGTAGTATAGAACACCACATAATATAGGTTTATATCGTGATACTTAGCACGAATATAGGAAATTCTACTATTTGTCTCAACCTTTACCTTAATTGCACATTTGCAATGAGATAAACTTGAAACAAAGTGGTCTAGGATAGTTGTGGTTAACCTAATTTTCTTTGGAAGTACTAACTTAGCTTCCATTTTGTTGAGGACTACTTCAATGATATGTCTGGTTCTAAATTTGCTACTCTAAACACATACCATGGAAATATAGCTCCTACACTTCCAAGTGTTTATATTATCATAAAACTATGGTCATGATGTGCTTGGCACACTTCCCATGGTTTTGGAACATAATTCTTACACTATTGTTGAACAACTGGCTTCTTATTGTTCTCCTCCTAAATGTTTATGATGTTCTATTCCATGACATAATGATTCTCAGGTGAATCTTATATGATTAATAACTCTACCATGTAAGTAGGTATATTTTATTCCTATCTCTCTTCCTTACCTCCCATGATTGACTCATCATGGTCTATACTACCTCATATAGCATATACTTATTACTTAGTATCAATTGTTTCACAAGTTTAGATAAATTTTACTTACCCTATTACTTGTCTTGGTATACACCTTCTAGTAGGATATCTTAATTATCTTCATCAATTGATGTAATTCCTATTACCAGTTTGGATAACTCTTACTTAATCATAACATATGTTGGTACACATCTTCCAATAGGATATCTTCCTTATGGTTGTATCCTCTCTTTGGGCTACCATATATTGTATACCAACTGTGGTCTACTCATAATTATTTTAGGGTCTTAAGAGTATGCTACATACTTGAGATTAGCTAGCTAACATTACTTAAAAAAAATAGGTAAGAAAGGTTGACTCAAGTGTGTCAGGATTATTCTCAAGTGAATATCCATCTCAAGTCATAATAAGTATTTGGTTTACCTAGGACAACTTCCTATAGACACTACCAATCCTATAGGTCTCCTTTAAAGGGTTTTAATCCTAGGGTCAAAGCATTTGCTCCGATACCAATCGTGGTGACCCGACATGCCACTGCATGGTGTAGTATGCAAGTCTGATATAACACCAATGAAACACCGTTCCACTAGTATTATATCGCTCAGAGTGGTACAACAGAAACTTATGCGGGACCAAGGCATGTCTATAGAATTACAACATTGACTCTGTTACATAAGATCATCACAGCCTCCTACTTTACAATGAGGTAAAATTGCAAATAACTCCAGAAGAACGACTCGTAGACTAGCCTTATCACGAACTCTATTTGTAGAGTATTTAACTAGCTACAGAGGCTATGAATAGATTCTAGCTAAATAGGAGCTAAGTTTAGGAAGCTAGTTCCTTTCTATTGTTAATCTAGGTTTCTCCTTGTTGGATGTGGTATCCGCCTCTTCTGACAGGTTCCTGTCCCTTGAAGTAGTTGTTGACTCCTCGGTCTTCGTGTTGCACTGTAGATCCTCCTTCGGTGCCTCCATATCTAAGCAGGGGATTTAAGAGTGGGATGAGTACGAGCGTACTCAACAAGTTCATTATAGAGAAGAGGTGTTTAATGCACTAGCTACGGCATTAGACCAGAAAGTCTAATACCAATGCAGGTTTTCATAACCATTTCTTCAAGAGGTTGCTTTTATTCAGAAGAACTATGTCCGTCAGCCTTCACCGGTTTACTAGAACTTCATGGAGTTCCTTTCCGGCAGCGTTCGCAGTTCCATATCCCGGAACAGGGAGTGACAGGTCACGATTCATTACACTCTGCAGAGGTGTGTTGCTTTACCCATAAGAGATCTTAACCTTGGTGCCAACCGGGTGTACTCCCCGTCCACACTTCCTTTGGTGTGAGGCCCGATATAAGGTCTAGCCAATCATGTTCCTCCGCTACCTCGAACACCCACCCGTTGTTGCATCCCCCGACCCTGGGTCCACGCCGGTCCCATTATTCCCGTAATTTCAAGGTGGACCCCGACCACGACGACAGTGCTGGGCTCTACCATACACTCCTACGCCGGTAGCTGCAACCCATCATAGACCGCATTACCGTGGGGAATTAGAATGGGATCCCCACCCTCCGGTTGTTCCGCAAGACACAACTGCTACGGGAAGCAATGCTTTACCGTGGGGAATTAGAATGGGATCCCCACCCTCCGGTTGTTCCGCCAGATACAACTGCTACGGTAAGCGCATCCGTTGATGAACGAGAGGTGGAAACACTTTTGACTACTCCGTCCCACTCCGGATCTTATGGTTAACACGGGTATTACGGCACAAGAATCACTGGCGACATTTGTTGTTTAATCCTAGATGGATATAAACCCGTGCAATGGAACCTCCACCATATCAACACAATCCATGGTTCCATTGCCCACCACATAGTCATATTCATAGTTATGAAAGTAGTGGTTTTGATTTTTATGCAATAGTGATAACCATAATACTTTGCAAGTAATTTGATAGAAATACTCAAATGACATGAGCAAGTGATGAACTTGCCTTTCTTGATTGCAAGATTATGCAGTCAAGGTCTTCGATACGCAATAACTCCAAATTCTGAAATAGCATCATCGTCCGGTAAGGACGATGTTTAAAAGATTGGCAAGGATGCAATAATGCATAAGTATGAGATGCAATCGCTCTAAGCGTGACCTAACCCCGATGATTTAGGTTCAGTGAGTTATAATGATTGGTTCAGGGTGTATTGCACTTTTAGAGTGATTCACATACAAGGTTCTTATTCAGGTGTGATTACTTGGTATTATAAACAGGTAGATAATAAAGCATAATAATCAATTGAGCACAAAGAGAATGATTATTGGCATAATGTTAACAAGTAAAGAACAGTGGTCAGTTTTAGTACTATATGGCATGGTTAATGATTGATTATCATATACTTTAAAAGAATAACTTTTGAAGAACATGTTCTTTAATAAAGAACAAGTATGGTAATTACGTGGGTGGTTTTCTATGATTTACTATGGCTTCATGTAGTTGCTGGGATAGGTATTAGATGGATCCCCATAAAGTTGGATTCATCAACACCTAGGGCTTGTAAGGCTGAGTTGAGTCTAGGCATCCTAAGCAAGTATTTATACAAGGTTGCTATCAAGGTTGATTCATCTGACTGGTGATTGCTAGCTAGGGTTTATGGGTTCTTATAAGCAGGGTTGTTGATGATTCCTTATTTTCTTCAAAAGAATAACTTTTGAAGAACATACTTCTTAAATAATAAGAAGTATATCAATTAGGGTTGAGGTTGTCTAGGGTTTGTTATTGGATTCACTAAGTAAGGAATAGTGGTTTCCTGAATAGGATGCTTAATAATTATCTTACACTAATGGGGTTTAGTAGAGTATGGTTAGGTGGTGCAGGATAATGGGCATGGTTGCTATTAGGGTTCATCATAATGGTGTGATGCTAGGCATGGTTAATTAAGATTGATATCTCTAAGGATAGGAGCTAGGGTTTGCATTTGGTTGCCCTTATTTGATCAATTAGATTGGATAGGTATGCCTACATGGACTACTAAATTATTGATAATAGGGCTTCTACAATTTTAGGTGGCATGGCAAGTATTTAATTGCTGTTATGATTCTATGTATGAAAATAGAACGCCATGATTACATGTGAGGATCTAGGGTTTAGTTTTTAGAAGTAAACTAGGGTTCAAATGAAATAGTGGAGCTAGGTTATAAATGGCATTAGGGTTTTAGGATCCCACATGAAATTATGGGGTTATCACTTTGTTTTATAATGGAACTAGGGTTTCCTAATTACTCTATAATTCTTGTATTAATAACTTCATTAATAAAATTGAAGTTATTAATAACTTTGAAATTAAAATAATATAGGATTTGTCCTTTTATTATTTTTTAAAGAATTAATAATTAAGGTAATTTATTAATTAGGGTTTAAAATCCTCCTAATAAGGATTTAATAAGTTAATAGAAAAGGAAAAATTAATTTTAATGATTTCCTTAATTACTTACTGGTTTTTATTTATTTTATGAAGTTTTCCTAATTATTGAATTTTAATTGAATTTAGAATTAAAATTAAAGGCTTAATTCATAAGTATTAAATAATTGAATTTTTATTAAAAAAAAATTCATTTTATATTTTTATTGGATAGGGTTTATCTTTATAAGAATTTTGATATCTTATATTTATTTTTCTGAGTTTTTATGAATTTTCTATAATTAAATGAACTTGCAGTAATTATTCAATTTAAATTTAAAACAGAAAAACGATTGAGTGTACCTGGGTGAGTTTCACCCAGGGTCACTGACGCGTGGGCCATAGGCCAGGTCACCTGCCATGGTGGCTTTGACCGAAGTCAAAATCGCCAAGGTGGCCAGGGGGCTTCCCGCCGGTGACCAGTGAGGGATGGCGCCGACGATCTGGCGAGCGCGGGACGGCGCAAGCTAGTGCATCAGATGCGCACGAGCGTGGGGAACGTCTAGGTGGCGGCGCCGCTCCGGTTTGGTCGCCGGAGCGTGGCCGGCGACGACGTGCTGCGGCGGCGCACACGGGCTAGCGACGCGGAGGCGATGCAGGGCTTAATTAAGGAAGACGGGGTACTGGGAGGTCCACGAGCTCACCAGACGCGCGTTGGAGAGGTCGAAGAGGCATGGGGAGGTCTCAGTCGACGACGAACGGCGACGTCTGGTGGTCACCGGCGAGGAATTGATGTCGCGATTCAATGACCTCGAGGGTTCCCGCCAAGCGCGCGTCGACGACGAGTTTGCTGGGGACGATGCGGAGCTCCAGGGCTTCACGGCAGTGCTTGGGGTGGCTCCAGTCATCGGCGGCGAGAATCGGCCGGGCGGCTAGGGTTTGCGTCTGCGAAGAAATAGAACAGAGGAGGAAGAAATCGGAGGCTAGGTTCGTCGTTTAGGGTTTTATAGTGCGCCAGAACGCCCCCGCCACGTCTTCGGTCGAGGAGGAGCTGCCGGCCGACGAGGGAAGACGGCCACATCGTCGCGCCGGCCTCCATGCGCCGGGAAGGGGATGAGGATGAACTCCTCATCGTTACTTTAACGAAGGGGTACGTGGGCTGCTTAGTGGGCTGCTCCTGGGTGGTGGCTTGGGCTGCGTTGGTGGACTCCTGCTGGGCTACTGCTGGGCTGCCGAGGTGGGCTACTGTGGCTAGGTAAGCCTTTTTCTCTCTTTCTTTTTCTCCTCTATTTTCTGTTTTGCTTATTTAAATTTATATTTGAATTCTGTTTTGAATTCTAATTTGAGTTCCTTTCTATTTTGCAGATCTTGCTTATTTGATTCATACAATTATTAGTACAAGGCACTCTGAGATACTTTAAAGATTATTGTGGTGTATTATAAAATTCAATAGGAATACTAGAGCATTGATTTATTAATTACTATTGGGATTTGAATTAAATAACCATATATGCATTAGTTTGAATATTGCCCTTGGAAATATCCAAATTACTTTTCCAATGGTTGTTGATCTTACTTAATGATATATAGAGTTTTATTTGGTTTTTATCTTGCAAGAAACAATTCCAAAGTAATGTTTATTTATGAATTTCAAATAAGAGAGTGATTTGGATGGCATAATCTCATGTGCTAAAATGTCACTAGGGACTTGATCTCTCATTTGAGATTGCTGGTCACTTACACATGAATTTATGTGAGCACTTTCTTGTTAAGGTCTTGTGAGGTTTATCTTAATTTCTATTTCAAGTTTATTACTTGTACTATTATTTTAATAACACCTTGAAATACTTAGAGTAGGTATTACTCTCATCAGGGTTTGGTCTTGGTCATAATGATAAGTGGTTGATCACCACTTATGGGTTTTTAATTATAAAATGTAGCACAGGGTTTCTTATGTTCATGAATTCAAGCATAAGATATTATTGAGGTTTCAATTCTGGTTATAGAGATAGGATGACACCATATTGCATGTGCTAGGGTTAATCTTCCCTAACCAAGATGATATGGTTACTTTCTTAATTGCTTCGTGCTCATTTAATTACTAAGGATTTGAGAATTGGTTTTATCTTCTACAAATTAACTACAATTATTATCCTTAATTTATCATTAAGTTAACTACATTGGTTATAGTTCTTTTTATAGTTAACTTTTGGTCATATGGATGTATGGTTTCTCACCATATTAAATATGGAGTTTTACTCTAAGGTTTGCTTAGGTTCTTTAATTTATGAAATATAGATGTGGTAGGATTCCACTTATGATCACTAGTGATTCACAAGCTCAGGTTGGGATCTAAGCCTAGGTTTTCTTACTAGTTATCTCCCTATGATTTCAGGTGGGAATGAAATCTACTTATCCTATTAGGGTTTATTCTCAATACCTCAAGTTCTTAGGGTTTATGATCATCACTTTATTTATAATGATCAAGATTTGGCTTCCTAAATTATTTCTAATGGAATGGGTTCTCACTTCCATGATCAAGCATTGTCTTGATCAACTAGGATGTATCACTTCTATTTTACTTTCTAGGATGGTCATGGTTATGGTTGTCTAAATAGTTTTATATCCTAGGGAATGCCTGAGATATTTACTTAAAGTTCCCTCAAGAACTGATGGTTTAACCATTTGAATATTTGAATAGATAAAACTAGGATTAGTATGGATGGTCTCTCTCATTTGGGAAGGACTTCAATGCTAACCTAATTTTAGGCTCCATAGAGGTTGATGTGATCATCAAGATCTATGTTTAACATTAATGGTTATCTCTCTCTAGGGTTGTCTTGAAGATGATGATTTGAATACTTGGATGTATATCCAAGGTTTAACTCAAAGTTTGTTATTGCTTCTTTAATAATTATTATAGAACTCTCACCTCTCTATGTTTGATGTACAACAATATGGAATAGAGAATGATATATATATTTCTAGAGTTCATCTCCTTGTCATGTTTCCAAGATTGAAATAGAATGCATACCATGAGGTTCATGGTAGGATCAAGGATTAGTTTAAGACATGGAAAAGATAAGTCAAAAATAGTTTCTCCAATTATTGTTACTTGATTTCCAATTAACTGGATGTTCATTTGTTATGGCAAGGAATATCATGTTGTGATCTTTAATAAGATCAGGTAGTTGATCATTGAGTAAAGTGTTGTTGTGTTGATTATTAGTTCCATCTGATCTAACCCCTTAGATCAAATCATCTCTACCCAAAACAAGGTTTTAACAAAGTCACATTGAAGTTTATAGCGCTTGACTTGATGAGCTACTTCAATTCCACCAAGGTCAAGTGAAACTTCAGTTACTGTGACTGTTTTACTTTAAAGCGCGAAAATTCCCCAGATTTTCTATGCATGAATGCAATGCACACATCTGTTTCCTCTATTTTTGTAACCCCAATACCTGGGATATTACAGGATCATACTTTCACTAGTGGACACTCTCAACATTGATCACATAACAGAATAGATAAATGCATACTCTACACTCTCTTGTTGGATGATGAACACCATTGCGTAGGATTACACGAACCCTCAATGCCGGAGTTAACAAGCTCCACAATTCAATGTTCATATTTAAATAACCTTAGAGTGTAAGATAGATCAACACAATTACACCGAGAACTAACATAGCATGCACACTCGTCACCATCACACTATGAAGGAGGCATAGATCACATCAATACTATCATAGCAATAGTTAACTTCATAATCTACAAGAGATTACAATCATAGCCTACGCCAAGTACTAACACGGATGCACACACTGTCACCATTACACCGTGCAGGAGGAATAGAGTACTTTAATAACATCACTAGAGTAGCACATAGAATAGTAGTGATACAAAACTCATATGAATCTCAATCATGTAAAGCAGCTCATGAGATTATTGTATTGAAGTACATGGGAGAGAGATTAACCACATAGCTACAGCGGAGCCCTCAGCCCTCGGGGTGAATTACTCCATCCTCATCATGGAGGCAGCGATGGCGGTGAAGATGGCGGTGGAGACGGCGGTGGAGATGGCTCCCGGGGCAATTCCCCGTCCCGGCAGGGTGCCGGAACAGAGACTTCTGTCCCCCGAATTAGAGTTTCGCGATATGGCGGCGCCCCTGGAGTCTTTTTGGAGTTTTCGTCAAGAGGTACTACGTTTTTAGGTCGAAAGGGGTTATATAGGCGAAGGGGCGGCGCAGGAGGGCTGACAGGGTGGCCTCACCCTAGGCCGGCGCGGCCAGGGTCTGGCCCGCGCCGCCTTATGGTGTGGTGGCCCCCTGGCCCCTCTCCGACTCTTCTTCCGTGTTCTGGAGCCTTCCGGGAAAAATAGGAGGTTTGGCGTTGATTTCGTCCAATTCCGAGAATATTGCCCGAACAGCCTTTCTGGAACCAAAAACAGTAGAAAACAGCAACTGGCCTTTCGGCATCTCGTCAATAGGTTAGTTCCGGAAAATGCATAATAATGACATAAAGTGTGAACAAAACATGTCGGTATTGTCATAAAACAAGCATGGAACATCAGAAATTATAGATACGTTGGAGACGTATCACATTGTTGTGCCAAGTAAAGTCTTTGATAGTAAGGTTGAATACTAGATTTGGATTTCTGCGCAGAAACAGATTTACAACTGTCACGAATTTGAGTAGATCTCTCTGTAGGAAACTCAGAAAAATCTGCGAAAAATCATGAGTAATCCTCAGATATGTATGCAACTTTCATTCAATTTGAGCTTCTTCATCTGAGCATGTTAAGTGCCTCTAAAAATTCGTCTTTACGGATCGTTACTGTTTTGACAGATTCTGCCTTTTATTTCACATTGCCTCTTTTACTGTGTTGAGTGGATTTCTTTGCTCCATTAACTTTCAGTAGCTTTGGGTAATGTCCAGAAGTGTTAGGAATGATTGTGTCCTCTCTGAACATGTGAATTTTTGATTATGCACTAACCCTCTAATGAGTATGTTTTGAGTTTGGTGTGGAGGAAGTTTTCAAGGATCAAGAGAGGAGGATGATATAATATGATCAAGAAGAGTGAAAAGTCTAAGCTTGGGGATGCCCCTGTGGTTCATCCCTGCATATTTCAAGAAGACTCAATCATCTAAGCTTGGGGATGCCCAAGGCATCCCCTTCTTCATCGACAACTTATCAGGTCACCTCTAGTGAAACTATATTTTTATTCCGTCACATCTTATGTGCTTTACTTGGAGCGTCTGTATGTTTTTATTTTTGTTTTTGTTTGAACAAATTCGGATCCTAGCATTCTTTGTGTGGGAGAAAGACACGCTCCATCTGTTTCATATGAACACTCGGTGTTCTTAGCTTTACGTTTAATGTTCATGGCGAAGGTTGAAAACCGCTTCGTTCATTGCTATTTGGTTGGAAACAGAAAATGCTTCATGTGGTAATTGGTATATGGTCTTGAATAATTTGATACTTGGCAATTGTTTTGAGCTCTCAAATAGATCATGTTTAAGCTCTTGCATCATGTAGTTTGAACCTATTAGTGGAGAACTACCGTAGAGCTTGTTGAAATTTGGTTTGCATGATTGGTCTCTCTAAAAGTCTAGATATTTTCTGGTAAAAGTGTTTGAACAACAAGGAGACAGTGTAGAGTCTTATAATGCTTGCAATATGTTCTTATGTAAGCTTTGCTGTACCGGTTCATACTTGTGTTTGCTTCAAACAACCTTGCTAGCAAAAGCCTTGTACTGAGAGGGAATGCTTAGTGCATCCAAAACCTTGAGCCAAAACCTATGCCATTTGTTTCCACCATAACTACCTACTATGTGGTATTTCTCTGCCATTCCAAGTAAACTGCTTGCGTGCTACCTTTAAAATTTCATTCCTTGTCTTTGCAATACATAGCTCATGGGAAAATAGCTTAAAAACTATTGTGGTATTGAATATGTCGCTTATGTATCTTATTTCTTATAAGTTGCTTGTTGAGCGGTAACCATGTTTCCGGGGACGCCATCAACTGTTACACCCTTGTTGAATATCATTTGAGTTGCTATGAATGTTCGTCTTGTCTGAAGTAAGGGTGATTTATCATGATTAAATGGTTTGAGTATGCATATTGTTAGAGAAGAACATTGGGCCGCCAACCAAAGCCATGTATCATGGTGGAAGTTTCAGTTTGGACATTAATCCTCAATCTCTTATGAGAATATTATCTCGTTGTTGAATGCTTAAGCATTAAAGAGGAGTCCATTATCCGTTTTCTATGTTGTCCCGTATGGATGTCCTTAAGGTGAGATTTATCAAAAACGAGAAATCAAATGCGATCTATCTCCTTGGACCTTTGTACAGGTGACATAGAGGTACCCCTTCGTGACACTTGGTTGAAACATATGTAATGCAATGATAATCCATGGAAATCCGAGCTAATTAGGACAAGGTGCGAGCACTATTGGTATTCGATGCATGAGGCTTGCAACTTATAGGATGTTTTATGCATAACACATATGAATTATTACTACCGTTGACAAAATTGTTTCCATGTTTCCAAAATAAAAAGCTCTAGTACAAGAGTAATCCCTGCTTCCCTCTGCGAAGGGCCCTTTCTTTTACTTTATGTTGAGTCAGTTTACCTACATCTTTCTATCTTAGAAGCAAACACTTGTGTCAACCGTGTGCATTGATTCTTACATACTTGCTTATTTGCATTCATCATATTACTTTGTGTTGACAATTATCCATGAGATATACATGTTGAAGTTGAAAGCAACTGTTGGAACTTATATCTTCCTTTGTGTTACTTCAAAACCTTCTATTAAGAATCTATTGCTTTATGAGTTAACTCTTATGCAAGACTTATTGATGCTTGTCTTGAAAGTGCTATTCATGAAAAGTCTTTGCTATATGATCAGTTGTTTATTAATTATCTTTACCATTGCTTTGAATCACTTCATTCATCTCATATGCGTTACAATAGTATTGATCAAGATTATGATAGCAGCATGTCACTTCAGAAATTATCCTTGTTATCGTTTACCTACTCGAGGGCGAGTAGGAACTAAGCTTGGGGATGCTTGATACGTCTCAAACGTATCTATAATTTCTTATGTTCCATGCTAGTTTTATGACAATACTTACATGTTTTATATACACTTTACATCATTTTGATGCATTTTCCGGCACTAACCTATTAACAAGATGCCGAAGCGCCGGTCCTCGTTTTCTGCTGTTTTTGGTTTCAGAAATCTTACAGAGGAAATATTCTCGGAATTGGACAAAACAAAAGCCCAAAGTCTTATTTTCCATGGAGCCTTCCAGAACACTGAAGGAGAGACGGAGAGGGGCCAAGGGGGCCCCACACCACCTGGCGGCGCGGCCAAGAGGGGGGCGCGCCGGCCTATGGGGTGGGCCCCTCGGGCGCCCTCCGACTCTGCCCCTTCGCCTATTTATTCTCTCCGTCGCGAAAACCCTAGTACCGAGAGCCACGATACGAGAAAAGTTACTGAGACGCCGCCGCCGCCAATCCCATCTCGGGGGATTCAGGAGATCGCCTCCGGCACCCCGCCGGAGAGGGGAATCATCACCGGAGGACTCTACATCATCATGCCCGCCTCCGGATTGATGCGTGAGTAGTTCATCCTTGGACTATGGGTCCATAGCAGTAGCTAGATGGTTGTCTTCTCCTCTTGTGCTATCATGTTTAGATCTTGTGAGCTGCCTAACATGATCAAGATCGTCTATTTGTAATGCTACATGTTGTGTTTGTTGGGATCCGATGAATATGGAATACTATGTCAAGTTGATTATTGATCTATCATATATGTGTTGTTTATGATCTTGCATGCTCTCCGTTGCTAGTAGAGGCTCTGGCCAAGTTGATACTTGTAACTCCAAGTTGATGCTAGTAACTCCAAGAGGGAGTATTTATGCTCGATAGTGGGTTCGTGCCTCCATTGAATCTGGGACAGTGACAGAAAGTTCTAAGGTTATGGATGTGCTGTTGCCACTAGAGATAAAACATCAATGCTTTGTCTAAGTATATTTGTGTTGATTACATTATGCACAGTACTTAATGCAATTGTCTGTTGTTTGCAACTTAATACTGGAAGGGGTGCGGATGCTAACCCGAAGGTGGACTTTTTAGGCATAGATGCATGCCGGATAGCGGTCTATGTTCTTTGTCGTAATGCCCTAAGTAAATCTCATATTAGTCATCATGATATGTATGTGCATTGTTATGCCCTCTCTATTTGTCAATTGCCCAACTGTAATTTATTCACCCAACATGCTATTTATCTTATTGGAGAGACACCACTAGTGAACTCGTGGACCCCGGTCCATTCTTTTACATCTGAAATACAATCTACCGCAATCTCTGTTCTCTCGTTGTTCTTCGCAAACAAACATCATTCTCCACACCATACGTTTAATCCTTTGTTTTCAGCAAGCCGGTGAGATTGACAACCTCACTGTTAAGTTGGGGCAAAGTATTGTGATTGTGTTGTGCAGGTTCCACGTTGGCGCCGGAATCTCTGGTGTTGCGCCGCACGTACTACACTCTTTCACCAACAACCTTCACGTGGCCTTCATCTCCTACTGGTACGATAACCTTGGTTTCTTTCTGAGGGAAAACTTAATGCTGTATGCATCACACCTTCCTCTTGGGGTTCCCAACGGACGTGTGCATCACGCGCCATCAGTCGTTCATCTCATCGTTTGAGCTAACATCTAGAAACTCCTCTGATGTCGACAATGAGTGGCATGACCGTGAGGTCGATGAAGCTGCCCCCCCCCCCCAGC
>NC_061510.1:292921211-293051595 GCF_022539505.1 Lolium rigidum | reverse complement strand
TCTCGGGCTCCTCGATCCGCTGTCCTGTCTACCCTACCGCCAGCGGAGGAGGCTGCCCATCGGCGGATGGCGGTGGTGGGGTGCCCAATAATCTTTTTTCTCCTTTTTTGCTGGTTCTAGATGTCATCTTCTCCCATCCTCTCGTCACCACCGATTCGGCCGCCGCTGGTCGCCCCTGATGTGGTTGCATCCAGCCGCTCACTAGAAGGACGGTGGCCGCTGGTCGCCCCTGATGTGCGTCCTCTTCTATCGGGCCGCAGCTGGCCGGTATAAGCGCATATCGCGAATCAGGCAGCATCGCGAGCGGCCAGCCGAAGCATGTACGTATTGCTGGACTGGGCCTTGTACGCACCATGTACATGCCAACAGCTTACACGCATCGGGCTGACTCATTGATGGGCATGATCAAGATGGTTGCACACCCACCTGAGGTTGCCGCCGATCTGCCCTGCTTGGGGATGGCGGTTCCTTCGGGCTGTTGGGTTATGCATGGGATCTGATGGTCGTCGACTGGATGTTGAATTGCAGGGCTTCAACCTGGTTCTTGGCTCTTCGTCAACAACATCTACCATTCCATCGATGTTTTAAATAAAGGTAGCGGTCTTTGGATTCCTCTCTCTCTGTGATGAAGAACTTCCTGTCGCCGATCGTCATTGATCTTGGGCGGACTGCCGAGTTACGGAAGACTCCGTCCATCAATTCCAAATGGACGACATGCCTGGAATTTGCTGGTGCGGATGGTGTTTCGATCGTGCGCATCCATGTTTTTTCTGACCGTTTTATTTCAGAGGAGGCGTTGTGAAGCTCTGCGCTCTGTTGCCATCATGGGACATGCCTTAGTTTCACTGTGAAGTCAGACGCGGAGAATGGCATAAAAGTCGGGAACTGAAAACTGGCAATGGAAGTTTTAGTCCTGGGGGTGTAGCGGGATTCCGTCTTGGTGATCTGTGACTTGGAGTAGCGGAATTGACAAGTGGGGGCAACAACACATGAGAAATTCAATGTCTAAACCTGCAGGGTGAAAACCTAAGGTCTGGCCTTAATTGGTTGTGTCTGGCAATGATATTGTGGAAGGTATTGTTTTGTGAGTGCGGACTTTCTCCGGGGTGAAAACCTATGGTCTTTGATCAGGGCGATGATAGCGCTTGTGCACTACTCCCTTCTTGGAGGCATCATTTTTGGAGTTGATGGATTTCTAGTCTGGTGGTGTTTGGTCCGCTGTTACAAAGAACCGGTCAGTGTCTTTTTTTTTGGTTGTGTGCATCCGTATTGCCATTAGGGCACTCGTTGCTGCAGAGGCTGTGTGTAATTGGTATCTTCATGATATTAATATATTCCCTTTATTGAAAAAAATCCTCATCACCGTCAATCATCACCTAACAATTTGCCCAACGAACACATCAGAAAAGAGGGCTCAAAATTTCAGAAAGGGAATTTTCACTAGATGGGATAATTATTGTCCTAAATGCATAACTAGAGGGTAAAGTGGAATTAACTCTACTTTTATCCTCTAACCTACTCCCTCTGTCTGGAAATAAGTGTACTAGGTTTTTCCTTTGAAGTTTGACCAACTATACAGGAAAAATACAAATATTTGAAACACAAAATTATCACTAGATGCATCTTGAAAATGTAATTTCATATTATACTAGTTTCATGACATAAATACTGCTACTATTTTCTATACGGTTGGTCAAACTTAGAACTGTTTGATTTGGACAAAATTTAACGTACACTTACTCCTGGACGGAGAGAGTAGTGATTATCAGCATATATGTACATGTACTTTGGTAGTTCATGGGATTTTACAAGAGGAAACAAGCGTTTAGTCCAAGCCCTCGGAGTTCATGGTTCTCTTCTGTTTCTACTGCCGGTTCTCAGTTTATGTTTGGGTTGCAAAAATACAAAATTGGCTAAATCTCCCAAGTTTTGAACCCTGTGATCAGAGACGAAAGTAGATACCATAAAAAATTGGTCGGTTAAGGCAGTTCAAAATAGAAGTCTCAACTGAAGACTCTTCTGTTTCTTGTTATGCTGGTCTTGTTGGTTGGAAGGAGTGGAATGCGAGAGTATTTTGAAACTTCACAGCCTTGCCATCTACTCTCTCTGTTCCATAATTTTGGAACGACAAGAATTATGGAATGAATGGAGTATCATTGTGGAGAGTATACAAGGGGAACCCAAGTTATGGTAATTAGAAAGAGCTAAGCTCTTGGTTAATCTAACACCGGGCCAGAGGGTAGGTTCTTGTGAATATCGTAAGGCGATTTCCACATGTGTGGTTGTAATACAGTCTATTCTTCTATTTTAATGGAAAGTGTTAATTTTTTTTGTAAAAAACACATGTGGCAAGGCTAAGAATTTTTTTTGGCCAAGTGAAGCAGGGCATAAGGATAGGCTTTAACAATCTCTATATGTCGTGAATCTCAAGAAATGATGCTTTAATTTTCATTTGCATTTTGATATTTTTTTGTGTTAATCTTCTTTCTGTGGTATTTGTTTGACATGTCATGTTGGACTCTTGTTTTATGACAAAGGACAATATTTGTATTAAGCTGATATCAGTAAATCTGGCATTTAGAACAACTAAGATATCAAGTATGCACATAACTCAATTATTAAGAGAAAACGACAAATGAAATATATGGCAACGAAGCGATCAACAACACATAGTTAGCAATATTTTTTCTCGACAAGAAACGGCTCCATAAAGGGAAGAACACATATCGTACTTATTTATGCTTCTGGACCGTGAAAGCAAGACCATGGGTTTTCACTTTGAAAAATCAAGTCCGGGCAACTCCAAGTAATGCCTTCAGGAAGGGAATAGTAAACACCCCCTTCCCAAACAATGTACAACCAACTGAAGTTGGACCTAGGGTATTCACTCCCGAGGTCGAGACGCGGTACTCAAATAGCACCATCAAATGTAAGTGATTATGAGTTGCCGGTTCCTCTTGCGAGCGTAAGCCATACCTCCTAGCTTTGACAAAGTTGTAAAGGTCCGGTTTCCAATCCTGGAAGTCCCTGCATACATGCGACGTGAGCATTACCACACAATTGATAACCAAGCCTGCACAAACAAGCTACAACGATAAGAAACGCCTACGGGGCTTTCATCATAGCACGACACGGGATGTAGATCCTTTGACCAGGGAGAAAGGTCACCGGTGCTGCCAAAATCCCTGGTTAGGGACATTCCAGCAACCCCAGAGAGCGGCGGCCTCTAAGATCCTAATCCATCACATGCCGCATGTTGCTCCACTAGGCTGCATCGCAGTGCAACCACCAGCACCGTCACAAATCCTCGCACATGTACCAAAAGTTGGAGAACCTCGCCTACAAAGACCAATTGAAGCCCACACAGGCCATGGAGAGTCAAGTCAGCCACCTTGATACACAACTTGTGACTATTCTGCCTAACACATCACGTGGTCGCCGTAATCCACCACCGCTGCGCATCGCGCCGCGATCCGAGCCTCATGCTAAATGACTATTTGTGATTTCCCATTTTCTGTTTACATTTGCCACCACCTTGTAGTGCTTGGTCGATTTTTTTTTAATGGGGAGCCTTTTATCAGTAGATGCACACATCATTTTATTATAAAATAAAAAAACATTCATAGTTTACACATTACGGATCAGATAGGGTTGATAAAAAATTAACCATCAAAATCAAACACAATATCTTCTATCGCTGAGCATCGTGTAATCTACTAGTAGACCGCCGGGTAGCCTGCATGTGAAAGATAGCCAGGTAGCTAGCTTGGTCGATATTTGGCTCAACTGTTTGGGAGAGAACATCCTACAGAATGGCGTCTATCCATGAATTTGTTTTTGTAAACATCATTGAATGGGCTGCGCCCCCTGCAACTTTCAGAAAAAAATACATGTTCGTTGACATACAACAAAATTGATCACTCATAAAAGAAAGTTTAACCGCAGTGTCTCTCAAAAGATGGAGAACCGCGTTCTCTTTACGAAGGTCTGTACACGGTTGGAGGACACAGCGAGGGATACTTCTTCCCTACATGGGTGGCAACATAATCTACGGATTGGGTCTCCGCCTTTACCCTAGGCGTCTTACAGTTGCTCTTGGCTCATATGTAATTCGCCTTTTTTATTTTTTCACTCCGGAATATTGAGACGTTTAAACGGCTGTGTGCATCTTAGCTATGCAGAGGTTGGGTGTAATTGCTTTTCATAAGTAATAAAGCACACATTATCAAAAAAAAATCCGCAGTGCCTCTAATTACCTTTCCCTAGAAATGTGACTTAAACTGATCGACCACTTGTTTTGTTTTAGAAAGGCATGCACATATTTATGCAAATAAAACAGGAACCTGCTTAGCTCAACTAAGTAACGAAGTAGGCCCCAACAACAATGGACAAAATCCACACCTGAAAAGCAGACAGCGGAAATCTGATGCAAATACCAACGGAAACATGCACTATATATATACATATTCCTAGCTGTTACAAATCTGAAGAGACATCTATGTTATTTTATTTACTGCCTACAAAAATGGTCTTTAGCTGTCTAAGAACTTTTAGTTTGCAGGTTTGAATCGCCAACTAATTAATACCATCATTTCATTGGTTCTGAGTTAGCTTATCAACAAGTGCGACAATGCCACATGCTTTATATAGTTCATGGGTGCATCAGTTGCATTAGTTCCATAATAGACGTGTATGGCCATCCATCACACCCCTCCTAAATTTTCTAGTCAAAGTAGTTTCACCCGCGAGATGCCGACGTTGAAAATCGAGCAACGGCCATTAACAATGACTTAAATACAATTTCAGGTTTCAATTCCGTTCAAAGAAAACACGGTTGATAACGAACTCACAACTGCTGGTCTTATATGAATCATAATTTAGTTAGTGCCTAATTAAGTTAATCAAGGTTAGTTTGTCAGTCTGACTTGGCATGTGTTGAGGTTGTAGCTTTAGCTTGTTGCTTTGGAATTGGTTGCATTCCCGGAAAGTTTTGGTGATATTAACAGGTGCTGTGGATTTGAAGGAAAAAGCAGCCAGGCTACCAAAAGATCAATGCAGTATTGCATAAGTGTTTGGCCGGCAAAAGGTTCAGAGCTTTGACAAATCATGGCCGCACGAGCTAAATGAAGAACTTAATTGGAATCATATATAGATGTAGTACAATTTACCGCACTGCTGTGTTGAATGGAAAGCACCTAGGTCCTTCGGGACCGTTCCTTGTTCAGAAAAAAATGTAGTACAATTTTAAGTATACAGGGTCACATAATTAAATACTTGGGAAACTAACCCAATTAGTTATTCGGGAAGATTTCCACACCCCTCAAGTAGCCAACTCGATGGCATGGCTAATCACCGAAAAAGTAACAAAAAAGGTACTAAACTTTACAAAATGCACTACTATTTTATGGTATACATGTCTAGAGTGATTTCTATCTTAGCTGGCATGCTACTTTGTGCCATAAGTAACTGAATTTTGCCATTTTAAAAAGTAAAACAGATAAGTAGGTAACTAAACATAGGAGATTGGCACTAACTTTGCATATAATTGTGATTGTTAAACGATATGTTGACTCAGCTGGTGGATTAAATAGTAATAACAAACACGTGTGCATGATGTAGCTAGGAGCATGAGAAAGAAGAAACACTGTCCGATCGAGACTGATAATGTTCAAAAAGATGAGAGATTTTCAGGCATTGACAGGGACTTGCAACCAATCCCCTGAAGAGGGGGGAATGACAAGGAAACGGAAACTCTCACCAAAGTACACATGCTTTCGTATTCGTCCTAAACAAGCTACCTAAGAAATAACAGGAATATTAAGATCCCCAACTGCTTGAAATATTAGGGTTGCCTAAGGACTGAAAGTAATATGTTTTTAGAATTACGTAAATATGATGCATCATGCATGCTTGCAACTTTGCTTATGTCCAGGTTAAGTACATCTAGGTGACTTACCAAACACCCCAAAGTAAAATCATGATGTACAAATCATGTGCTTAAAGCCCTGCAAAATTTCATTATCATACTCACCGGCACTATAGAGAGGGCAATAAGATAATTTAACTAACTAAAATTTCATTATCATGTACATGGAAGATATGCTTATGGTAAACTCTTTCGCGAAGTTGTTCTTATTAAATATAATTTGTTTAAGAAACATTGTAATGGTAATAAGATAGGTATATTCATTTTTTTAATTAAACAAGAGACCATGGATCTAAGATTTTTTTAAAGAAATATTGTAACCCTACGGCAATTTGTTTCATGCACTAGTCAACGTAAGCAAAAAAATCTGAACTAAAGGGAAGAGATAGACAATCCGCACATAGGGAGGCCAACACACTACAGGAATAGCGCGCTGCGCTGACGGCCGTGGCGTACGCCGACGGCCAAATATCGGGGCCGTCGGTGTACGGCCTCGCCGGGGCAGCTCCGAATAACGACCGTCGGCGTACGCATGCCGTCGGCGTAGAGGAGACTACGCCGAGGGCTAGGCCGTGCTACGCCTAGGGCGGGCGGCCGTCAGCATCTCCCCAGATTCCTGTAGTGACATGTGCATAGAGAAAACTCACATGTGACTCAAGAGACCTATACGTAGACATAGAGGGGGCCAACGGCAACAACCAATACAATTGCAAAAGCAAGAAATTGAACCCAAGACCTATGCACTAGCTAGCACAATCAAAAGTTCAAACTAATTGAAAGAGATATATAATTCACGTATTATAACAAAAAAAAAAAGGGTTTACCCCTTTGCATGCTATGTACTTGTGTATCAACTAATTTGGTCTTGCACCGAATAGACCAGGAAGAGAGAAACAATGCAGGGCAGCAACAAGTTAGAGCAAGTTATCTAGGGATTTATGTCTCGACATGGGTGGCAGTTTAGCAGTAGGCTTTGCAATACCTGAGTTCTCGGAGTGTCCGAGCCATGTAGTTTTTATCTTTTTGTTCCATTTGTAAGAGCAAGATCCGTATCCCGTGTTTTGTGTGTTTGATAACAACACTCGAACAATTCTAACCGTGCACAAAGATTATCTTTGATGGATTTGTAGGTGTACGGTGCCCTCGCTGAACACACCATGATCGGAAGACTGAAGCGTAGATCTTAGGTTTTCTGGTTTTGTGTGTGTGTCGTGAGGTAACATGGTAGGAGAGGAAAAGAGGAAAAAGCTGTTTTAGCCATAGCGGTACTACCGGTACCAGGAGCGGTAGTACCGCTACCCCTACTGGTACCGCCCGAGATACCGCTCTGAGGATTGCACACGAAAATGGCCCACAGAACACGTTGCGGTACCTTTACGGTACCATGAGCGGTAGTACCGCCCACGGTACCGCTCAAGTACCGTAACGCGTTCCCCCCCCCCCCCCCTCCCCCGGTTGTCTCGCTCCTTACTCTTGTTATCTTGTTGATTCCTTTACTTGTTGCACATGTCCTAGCATCATTGTAGGAACAACGCTATTGCAAAAGTTATCACCTTTACCTTCTGTTGCGCTAAAATTGAAAAAGGTTAAAACTTGCCGTAGCGCCATTCACTCCCCCCCCCCCTTCTTGTTCGCTACGATCCATTCACCATTTGTAAGACTTGTCGAACCGAGACTTTGTAACAATTGGTTGTTTGCACATTCGGATGCAGAGGCCAGTGAAGTTAATCTTCCATTATCTAAAAAACAGAGGGACAAAAGGAGAAGTTTCTCATATGGGCAAGGCAATATTCAACAGCGTGAATTTTCTTTAACTGATAATGATGAAAAAACATGGTCATGAAATTTAGGTTGAACATGGTATGTACACAACTGGGAAAAAATGCAAATTTTGGAGACCTCTGTGATGATATTATGGATTTTTTTCATACATGTAATTCGTTTGCTAGGTCCTTAATCGCATAGAGGTTAATTGTTCCCATGTAAGGTTGGGTAGGTTGTTGGCTAGCTCCTGCGTGCAATTAGGTCATTTGTTGGGAGAATTTAATCAATCAAATAATGTAACTGTCTTAGGTTGGAAGATGCCACATGAGAATATTTGGTTTATTGTTGTTTTGGGTCATGGTTGACCATATCAGCTCAGTTGCACTGCAGCACAGGTACACCTGAAACTTTCTTCTGTGCGTGCATCTAGGTGTGCACTGCACGTGCGCGTTGAAGAACTATGATTGGTGAACTCCAAGCTAGATAACGACATATTGTTGAAGGACTCAATTAAAAACATGGCGACGGTTTGGTTGACACAACAGCTAACCATAGTCAATATAGCTAGCATTACAATATTTTCTCATGGGAAATCATCACCTTAATTTCTTTTTTTCTTAACCTAATTAGTCATTAGTTGCTTAGTAACCGGGTGACCTTTTTTAGCCTTCGTTTAAGGATATCATTAGACTGCAACGTTGTGCTTGGAATGGTTATTTCTCTTTAAAGATTATTAGGGTATGTTGGAGATTTTTCTGTAAATATGTGACCAAAAAATTCTTGCTAGAATTGGTAGATAATTTTATAGCTAACTACAACCCCCTCGAAATAGGCTTTCGCCCTGCTATATTAATATAGCAACCACGATACAGCAAGCATGCTGAGCATGGTAAAGTTTCGTAACCACAGCCTAAGTCGCCGTTGTTTGAGTCACAGATAACAATGGCAATGAACTGCTTGCTGTTGAGGAATAAGTCTTCGTCCAAAAGAAAAAAAAAATCTTACTCCATGGTAAGTAGGTGTTTATATACTGATGAATAGTTACACGGACAGGGAAGAGACAAAGAAGAGATCGAAATGACCAAGTCAAGTGATACGGTCGATCGTACCCAACACGCACGCACTCAGGAGCAGTAGATCTGGTTGAACTAGGTTGGACTAGATTAGTCTGGTTTGCTCAGGGTAATCGAGCTATAGCTATCTCTCACATGCCCACACAATGTAGAGTGTATATATGCTCAACATTTTTCCTCGTGGGGCCAACTTGTCGGGCCTGAACCTGGTTCAAGATATTCACCGGCAACAGTAACTGCAAACAGTGGCGAAGATATGCAGTAAGAAGGGTCACTGTAACTCCTTGGATTTTTTTTTCTGCGAATTCCTTCTTGGAGAATAAAGAAAAGCCATGAGAATGCATTCCTCAACCCCTGAGGTGCAAATTCTGTGTGATTGTGCATGTGTGAGACCCTGATCTAAATCGTTCAAACAACAGCCCTTACTGGGAACGCCCACTCTTGTATGCTCCTTCAGTTAACCTTTTTTTTTTTTGCAAGTTCAGTTAACCGTTGAGAACGCTCGTCTCTGGCACAGTTGTTACATTTTCTGAAGGAAAAAAAAGATGGCAGTGGCTTCTTTACCTACACCAAAGCAATGCAAACATCTGAGCAACGGAAACAACACAATAATATGCAGGTGGTTGGTTTCAGACTTCAACTCCACAGCTACTTCCCCTCAACGATCGATCCCCAAAGCAAGCCAAGCAGGGCAGCGAGTTCCACCACCCGAAAACGAACAATCTTACTTAAAACATAGGGGCGTTTTGTACGCAAGAATCCAAAACGTAATTGATCAATAAGCTTAATCTACACTGTTCTGTTATGGCTCGACAGGTAGACGCATGATGAAAGCGACGCGAAACCATGCGTGTGCTAGTATTGGCTTTTGTCATGCTGTGCAATGCATCTACCACTGTGGAAATGTGCATTTGGGGCAGCAATCTTAACTGGTGCCCAGATTTAAGGTCATCCTATGTCAGACAACATTAATCGATCATCTCTGCCAACCATGCATGCATGAACCCTCCATCTGGTGCTCATGATGTTTTGATGTATGGCAACTTAAGCAGACGCATGTGCAGCAGCGCATCCATGTCTGTGTTCTTCTGTCTGAAGAGGAGCTGGCTTACTTAGCAGTGTCTTCCTACAAAAAGCAGGATTGTCCAAATGCATATGATCACATTAATGTTAAAAATACAAATTGATGTTCAAAAATACCCTAGCGGAAAGGAGAGTTTTCCAAATAATACTTTTTACAAATATTCCCCTGCATATGTTGATGTCAAAAATACCCCCTCTGAAATCAATGGTCAAAATACCCTAGTTGGTGGAAAGTTGAAAATGTGACATGTGTCATCCCGCCAACTGGTGCGCCATTCGGAGTGGGAAGGGGGTGAGTTGGCGGCTGGAGGTGGGGCGGTGTGGCTGGCCAAGATGCACTTCCCACCATATGGAGTAGCGGAAAGACGCTTCCGACCATCCTAATTGGCGGAAAGTACCTCCTGGCATCCCCTATGGTAGGAACTGCCACGTGTCACCTTTTCCACTATTCTTGACAATCGAGTTTTGAGGGGTTATTTTTTACAATGGTTATGTGCAGGGTTATATTTGTAAAAAACGCTAGTACTTCTCTTAGATTTTTTTACTAGCTTACCTAGTCTTACAAGCTGTGCCGGTTTGTTGTTGGACTGCCGCAGCACAGCAGCCACACGCCGCCCACCTCTGCTTCCTTGCTGCTGGACGCCGATCTACCCTTACTCCTTTGCCCATCGGCAATGCCGGAGCTAACCCAGCTTCCAAATCTTTGTTCCGATAAAAACCTGGGCACATGGTCCAAGCCCATCAGTGAGGGGAGGTGGAGCGGCGTGGAGGAAAAGAGGCCAGGCTAACCAAGCAAAATTAGGCCAAATTGACAACACATCTCGTCTTCTTCAGTTCAGGTCGTGATTTTCGTCGTAGTACTAGTATACCTCATAGAAATCACTATTCAAACGGTACAAGCTTTATTCCACCTTATGAATACAGTACAGTGGCAACAATTATTAACATGCATAGCAGGCTGATCAACCCAAGCGTAGCCACGGAGTTTATTACTCTATATTTCACCAGCTTAATTTATGTTTACAAACGGTGGTGACAATTTCTATAGATGATGTTCAAATGTTCAATGGCCATGTTCGCCGCCATAGCCACCTCCACCACCATGTCCGTAGCCTTCACCGCCTCCATGCCCAAAACCACCACTTCCACTGCCACCTCCTCCTCCGCCACCTCCACCTCCACCACCACCACCACCACCGTTCATGCCACCACCCGATCCATAGCCTTCTCCATACCCAGACCCAGACCCGTAACCACCACCAAAACCACCGTAGCCAGATCCACCACCGCCTCCTCCCCCGCTACCTCCCCCACCGCCTTGACCACCGGAACCATAACCGGAGCCATAACCACCACCGTAACCAGAGCCGTACCCTGATCCCATGCCACCACTGCCTCCACCACCACCACCCCCATGGCCACCGCCACCACCGCCGCCAATGTTGCCTCCAGAGCCATAACCAGCACCATAGCCCGAGCCGTAGCCATAACCATGACCGGCACTTCCACCACCTTCTCCTCCGCCACCACCACCACCATAGCCTCCTCCTCCAGCGCCAATGCCGGTGACAGAAACCGGGGCTCTGGCGGCAGCGGCGAGGTGGGTGCCGGTGAGCAGGACCAAGAGAGCAGCGAGAGCTAGAGCCTGCTTGTTGGTGTTCGCCATTGTGCAAGGAGATAGCTTCCAACTATCTAGCTTGTGTATGCGTTTTGGTGTTGTGATCAGCTAGAGGTCGATATAGACACAATTTATAGGTGAGCTCACATGCATTTGCAATTGACACGAGTTTCTGAAATGGTGCATGTCATCATCTCACCTAAGTAACTCCACTAGGCACTAGCTAAGCTAATAGCAGATGAACTGAATGACAAATGTATGGATGGGTTTGGGGTCACAGACACATGGCATATACGTAGTAGTATAGTGGGGTGGTTGATCAACTCAATATGACAGAAAACCCAACGAAATCCATGCATGCATAATGGAGCACTCACTGCTGCCTAATTTTGTCAACGTTGCTTTTGACAAATACACACGTTGTTTCTTTTTTTAAGGACATGCGCATTGCTTCTTCCAGCCACCTCCAAGCAAACACATGTACATCACTACAGCAAATGTATTTCCTTGGATTGTTTTTTACATATGTTTTCTTGCCAGGGAGGAGGAAAGAAAGATAAATTATCATTAGATGGATAAGTTTTGAGGGAAGACGGTGTGGATGAACTTGAGGAAGCGCTCCGAGTAGAACCGAGGTTCGACGACGGATATCGACAAGGGGTTATACTTAATGGACTTGTAGGCATGCTCCATCTTCTTCCTCATACTGTACTCCTGCAGGATGTCAATGATCCCTATGTAGAGCACCACATCATACACCTGACGGAACGATCTTCCATCATCTTCTGCATGTTTCTCTTCTTTCTCCGCTCTTGCGGGCATGTTCACCCCTAGCTGGATCTGAAGCCTGTCCAATTTGGGAACAGATTGAATCATCTCAAATCATACACTAGAATTGGAAGAACATGAGAACTGACTGTCAAAGATTAATGACCTTGCTGTGCCTGGAAGCAAGAGGTCTACTTCCTCGAAACAAGCAGAGGACGAACGTAGGCGGCTTCCCCTTATGTGTGGTCCGACAGCAACTTTGCTTTTTTGGTCGCTACCCCGCTGCACCAAAACCAGCCCTTCTCGGTAGTTACAAGCGGAATCTTCCTCCACAGCATCTGCATTACCGATGTCAGCAAGCAAAAAAATTGAAATGGATTAATTCGACGACTTATTCAGACAAATGAAGATATATATTGCATCCTTACCTTGTTCTGAAAGAACGGGTAGTTTATCTGGCAAAATGCTTTCATGGAACGATGCTCCTCTTTGTAGGTTTTGACGAGCCCGGTAGTGAAAACCAAGAAGTAAACTGTAATCCATTATACCCTGATTCCTTAGAAATTCGCTGTCCGTCTCAATCTGCCTACACAGAATAAGAACAGAACATAGCTGTTACAGAGAAAACTGGCCATGAGGATAAGCTGCTTTCTTAGAGAGAGCATGCTTACTTGAGCAAAGAATCCCGCCAAGAAGGCTCAAGATAAAAATGAATAGTTCAGATCCAAGTCTTTCAGTGTTGTGTTCTCATCGATTTTGATTTTGTCAGTAGAGCGGCCCAAAGATGAACCTTTCAAATCAAATCTTCGATGAATTCTAAGTTCTGTGCAGAACATGTTTCCCATGACTACAAATCTGAACTGCAAGTACAAACAATCAAAACATACATTTAATAATAAACCATTATTTACAAAAAAAAAATAACTAGAATATATTATCAATTATGAAAATTAATATCCTTTTAGGACTGGATAAATGAGTACTACCACTATTTAAAACAATATGAAGCTTTGGACAAGATCTGTAATTTTGACCATCAACTGCAACCTTTACATGAATGCAGGCAACAAAAAAACTACCAAAGTACTTTCCTTGAAAACTCCAATAGAATTATTTTGACACGAGTTGTATATGCACTACTTGCTGAAAAATTACAAAAAAAACACAAATTCTATGTTTTTGTTTCATATTTGGATATGAGAGAGTATCAAGGAAGCACAGAGAACATTTATAATGTCATTACCTTTTGACCGCTGGAAGGTTTCACCCTGTGGAGGCCAAAAAATTTAGTTATAAGTGTGTTCTCGTAAGTACGGACATGGCGATAATAGTGTGGAAGCATACGCAAAAGAACCTACATGAAAATATCATGTCAAGAAAAAATAAAGTTGCACATGTAAACAAATGAACTGAAGGATAAGTTTGACTCAATTGTTAAGATAAATCAATAAGTGAACTAGGAAACTATTTCAGAGCAAATATTATTTCCTTGTGAGAGCATGTTGAACATAATATAGTCAGATAAGGTAAAAGCTCTGGATCGTTAAACATATCCATTTCTGATCATTCAAAATAGCCCATTCTTATCAAGTGTTGGGATCTGGTAGACAAGGAGGCCAGGATCCAGTTTCTCAAAGTAAAACAAATGAGATGATGCTTATCATAGAAGCACTGGATAGAAACAAGAACCTGCACTTCCGATTTCCGAAGAGTCTTGATCATAAACCGGTCATCTTGCGATAAGAGAAAGATACTTCCACTCTTTCCAGGAGAAGATAGCTCCCTGAGAGCATCACTTCCACAGATGGAGATCATATAATCAGCTGTGTCAATCTTGAACATCTCCCTCAAATTTCTGTAATCAAACATGAACAACAAATTAGTCTTCCTGTGTCCTGAAATAGGAAACAGTATTGTGAGGGTGTCTCACTAGCTACTAAAACAAGGAAACTCCAACCTGTATGAATTCATATAAGCAATCAAATAAATTGAAGTCATAAGCAACCAATGTGTTTGCAGAACAAGAAAGATTCAGAGAGATTGCAACAGAGTACAATACTTAAGGCGTTGAACTTGTCGGCATACTTCATGAGATCCTTATATAGTTGTTAAGCTAAATTTTAAGCCTGTACTATATATTATCAACAGAAAAACATATGCTGACCAAAAGATATACTCCTAAGGGTGAAGTGGGACTGAAACAGAACAGACCTGAAAACCATCGGACAGTAGTCCTTCCACTTAAAATCTACAGCACGATGTGAAGGGGTAAGGCGTGATCCTTTTTTGGGGAAGTTCATCCAGAAACTAGCCTTGGGGCCATAATCAGAAGCTCGCACTTCACGCCTCTGAATCGGCGTAATCTTCCCAACGGTGTACCTGAGAAGCATGATCACATTTAACCTTTTACTAATTTTTTAGAATGAAGGCGCAGAGTGCCCGGCTTAACCTTTTACTGATCACAATGTAGAGAAGGAAGAGTTACTGAATTTCAATATGCATTACCTGATTCCAAGCTGCAGACAGAGCATCAGGTCATAGCTCCTGTGCCCTTTAATGATAGCCTCTCCAGGCCTCTTGATATCCCTCATCATTTTACTCTGTCGATGCCTCAGTTTCTTGGATGACTCCGGGAAGGTCTTGTTATTCAGCACGACCTCACTGATCAGAATGCCCTGCGCGTATTCCCTCTCGAGTATCGGGAAGCTGTTAGAACCAGCCGTGTCTTCGCATCCATTTGTTTTGTCAGAACCACCAACACCAGGTTCATGCCTGGTAATTCTCTCGACGGCCACCCCGATGCTCCAGCGCCTCTGCAAAGATGGCCTCTTCTTCGAAGGCGGCCGGTGCTCAAAACTCCGGTTTCTCCTGGACAGAAAACTAGCACCTACCGCTACGGACTCTTGATCCGAATGGTGCTGGAGGATGTTGCAGATGTCTGGTAGCACACCTCTCTTCCTCAGCTCGTCGATGTAGAGCTCGTGGGCTGCGGGAACCCGGGAACATTTAGGATAGAACGTGCCCTTGCCATCCTTGAACCCTCTGGTCCATGTTCCGACATAGCAACTGCCGTCTTGCCATGTGTACAGCCCGTACCCGTGCATTGCACCGTCGAGCCAGTTCCCCTGAAATGAGTCCCCGGTGGCGCTCCACGTGAGCACCCCTTTGCCAGACATGAGCCCGTTCCTCATGGCGCCGACGTAGGTTGTACCGTTGGCCCACGTGTACCTGCAGCCATGGCCCTCCATCTGGCCCTGGACCCAGGGACCTTCGTACATGTCACCGTTGCAATACGTCTGGACGCCATGGCCGTGCTTGCGGTCCAGCTTCCATCCTCCCTTGTAGGAGGACAAAGAGCTTTCGGAGCTGCCGATGTATGTCCCTTTGCCGTCCATGTACCCAGCGGAGTACTCACCCTCGTGGACAGCCCCCGACGGCCATAGGGTTCTCCCGCAGCCATGCCTCATCCCTCTCCGCCACCCGCCCTCATACACGCAGGAGCTGCCGGACCAGACGTACCGGCCCACACCCTCGGGGATGTCGCCGCCCGATAGAAGCATGCCGGAGTAGATATCGCCGTTGGGGAGCGTGACCTCTCCAGCTCTAGGGCCGCCGGGGGAAGCTGTTCTGGATGCAGCAGCATTGGGATAGTTTGGTCCTCCATTTGTTACTGGAGAGTGAGAGCAGGCCCCAAGGCCATTGGCCACAACAGGGGGTGTCATGCACACAAGTACTGATTATCTAGCAGTGGCAGGGGGTTGTGTTCCTGTACATGAGGAAGATGAAAGGAATACAGACATGAGTTTCTTTTCAAGTTGAGCATGTAAACTGAAATGGAGAGAACAATCCTTTGTGCATACAAGATCGAGAAGCCAAGCAGTGGTAGTTGCCGAAATGTCTTTCTAACGTGCACGGTTTCATTGTGTTTCTCCAAGAAGTATGTTTCTTTCGTTACTGTTTCTGCGAGCAGTACTAATTTTGATACTAGGTAGTTACATAGCTAGTGGTGAGGCTTACTTTACTTTTCTAGAGTGGCACTGGCATAGGTGTACAATTCACTGAAAGTTGTGAATCAGTTAACTAACCACCAGGCAGGTACTGCATGTCTGCAATTATAGAGGTGGGAAGGGAAGAGATATCCACATTACAATTAAGTAATGCATATTCATCAATCATGAGAGGAAATACATGTATGAACATATAATACATATGTAGGGTTGTGAATAGTACAAGATCACCGTAATAGTAAGTGAAAACACATAATAACAAGTCCATAGATAGACTAGAGAATGAATAGTAAGAAAATAGGGAAAACCACACATTAGTAGTTTAGTACAGTACGTAATTCTGAATGAGGAAATGAATGTGGAAGAATCAAGCAGAGATATCCAGCCGTACAAGGGAAGGAAGGAGGTAAGTTAGGTGGAGACCTGAAAGACCAACCAAGCAGGCAAGCAGGTGGATGGGAAAACTGAAATGGAATTGCGGTCCCATCATATATGCCTGCCTGCCGGAAAGAAATGGAATGGAATTGAAATGCATGTGATGGAATGGGAGGGCTGTCGCTTGGTGGCTGGCCGTCCGGCGTCCGGCGCTGAAACGCCGTCCAGCCGCATCGTACTCCTCCCCTGCCGCCGGGGCAGCGAGGTTGGCCATGAACAGAGGGGGAGGTGGTTCCCTTAATTACCTAGCTAGTTAAGATCGTTGTCACATGGTTTTGGGAAAACTACGAAATAGAACACTGCTACTTACTTGCTTATTACTCGGAGACAGTCAGCCAGTTGAGAGTTGATTGCAGCGCACCCAGACCCAGGCCAGGCCAGGAAGACACCAAGCACCGCTCTGCTCTCTCTGTTTTGCTATGTTCTGCTCTGCTCTCTCACTCTGTCTCCAGAGATATCGGCCGATATATGCTGCTGCTCTATATTGACAGACAATCCGCACAAAGCAGCAACTGGCATGCGCACGTGAGCCATGTGACCGCCAGCCTCCATATTTTCGTTATTTTTTATTACTTACGCGCAATCAAGAGATCTCGTGCTAGCTTCTTAATTATGCAAATGCAGTGCATGCTGATTAACTTAATTAAAACATTATGAGTTCATACACTGACAGGCGTACTAACTCCATGCATGTACTCATGTTTACTAATATACTTGTAGCGAAAAATTAAGGAGTAGTACAGAGACAGAGCTGAACGGATTTGACACTATCCTTCTCCAGTCTCCACCCACCGACAGGCGACAGGTAAAGCTGGTGGCGCCGATCGAAAAAACTACTAAAATCATGCATACATGCACGAAAGCGCGTACATACTTGCGTCGCCAAGTACATAAAATTCCTTGATCGATTCATCTCAGCAAAGCAAGTAAAAGTTCTTTGGCATCCAGCACACACAGCGAACTACCACCAGTAGAATATATTCCCTCCATCCTTGCTCTACCCTTCCTCCTCTGCCCGTCACTCTCCTTCCTTGCTCTACCCTTCCTCCTCTGCCCGTCACTCTCCGCAACCGAGATCGATCGATCTAGCGGCTTTCGTTCTGATCTGCTGTTCAGATGCCTTATCTTCTATGTACGCAAAGCAGATGCATGTGCATGTGTGGCATCCATGTCTAGGTTCTTTTCTCTAAAGGGGAGCTGGACGGATCATTAAGCTGTATCTTCCCAAGAAAAGCAGGGGTTTTCCAAATATATAACTAGTACTAGTAAGTCGAGGTAATTAGTTGCCTTCACTTGTCTAGAGAAGAAATCACTTTATATAGCTAGTCTTGCTTGCCTGGCAGGTTTCTTGTTAGAACTGCTGGGCAGCCAAGACTTGCCATATCGGGTCTGCATTCGCACAATCGCACTAGCTTACGCGCTAGCCCGGGTCATATATGCATAATTTTAGGAAGACGTCCATGATCTGTACAAATGCAACTAGATGAAACATGCCGAATCGACTTCCGAATCAAACGGCCCAATTCAAGTTATCGCAGAAAGAAAGTAAGGAATTCTACCTGTTCGTTGCTGGTGCGTTGATCTTCAGAGTTGTTGATACTGGTGGTGCATGCCTCCAAACAGAGAGAATTCAGGAGCGAAAAATTCCTGAAAGTGGGTGTAGCTTCTCCAGGCAGGTCTGGCGTTCGGTCACGAACTGGGCCTTGCTTATGGCGGCGGCGCTGGCACAGTGGCACCCAACAACCAGGTGACCACAGGCATTGTTGATAGTTCAGTTCAGTGTAGGCGGCTGCTGGACAGGACTGGGCTTGGAGATGGTGATTGCCCCGCAATCAACGCCTGAGGTCTCTGAGTCTGGTCAGCAACTGGACTCTAGACCGAATCTGTAACTGGTTCTGCCACCTTGATCTGTACAATGGACAGATCATGCATGCTGGAACCTCAACTCTAGATCGAGTTACCAAGCATGCATGCATTCTGAAAGCTGTAGAGAGATTGGCTTCTGAGTTTATTTACTACAAATTGGCGATTCGAGCTGTTGGTTGCTAGTACATTGATCTTCGGAGTTACCGATACTGTTGGAGCATGCCTCCGATCTCCGGAAGAAGAAGGCACATGCCTGCACATGAAGAATTTTCATGAGCAAAAAGATGACTGAGAGAAGAGAGTAGTAACTGTAATAGATAACTGATACTGGTTGTGAACATCCCAAACATAGTGCAAGCGAGAAAATTCTGCTTGATTGTGCTATTCCCAAACTACACTACAGCATTTATTTGTTTTTGAAACAGACACTACATCATTTTAGTGTCATGGACACTAAATGTTGGCAGACTTGGCAAGTAAAGAGATTCCTGAATCTGTAAAATAATTGATGTCTGCGTAATAGCTATTCAGTCTGATGACAGATATTCAACAAATATTTACTGGAAGCGTCTAGTCCCATATAGCTTGGCACCCTTTAGGATGACACAATCACGCAAGTACTGCACACATCGAAATACGCGGGCTTCATGTAAATTGGGATGAAGGGAGTATAGTTTTTAATGACACATGTCTCATGTTCATTACCACTCCCATTCAAACAGTGGCAGGGCAGTGCATCTAGATGTCAGATTGTGGGCGCAAAGAACCAAGAAACATGAAGAGAAGGGAATTAGACGGTGGCTGCAGTCCTGGCCTGACTAGAGTTCTTTTCTCGCTTTTTCTCTCTTTTTCCCCGTGTAAAATGCACTCTGTAATCGGACCTGGTTAGTCTGGTCCGTGTTATTAAAAAACTAGGAGGCATTGGCGCGGCGGCACGCCGCGCCTGTGAAGCAATGTCCGAAGAGCAATGGCATGGCATTGTTTGTAGGTCGATCATTCTGTGAAATTTCAAATTAAACTTAACAGATAAAATGGCAAGCAACAATAACTTAGTTGTAGTAGTAGCATATGTGTATGCAATGGATTACATGGTGGAGGGCATACATTTTAATTTTAGGTAGTGGTAGACAGAGGCGGTACATTTGCTACTGAACTCGCAATAGTACGGCACATAGCATTGCTATGTACAGAACTGTTCCGACTTCTTTTTAACAGAAAACCGTGGACTTCACTGATCTGTTGCAGGTAGTTCGCTAGCAACAATATGAAATACACTATCTGGTGCATGATCATGCCACATCATACCACCACCCGAGACTAAGCTAGCACCATTAGTAGCTAAGACATGAGGCACTGAATTAAAAAAAAAAGTCTTACAGTAGAACACTTTATAATGCAAAAACGTTGGTGAGCAGCAGAAATTTTGGATCCCTGAGAAGAAACTCCATGCCGAGATGAACCAAATTCACAAGATTGGGAGGCCATTTTATCAAGGATGCATCCGTTTCAATTATTATCTGTCCCATAGCTACCTCGGCTGCAAACTCGATGGCTTTCAGGCAGGCAACCGCTTCAGCGTAGAGAGCACCAGTAGTTCCTGCAGTTGGTACACCATGTTATATTCAAAGGATATGCAAGTATATGTGAAAACAAACAGAGAAGGAAGCCAATGTATACAGTGTTTCCTAGTGGTCTCCTAGTGATGCTGTTTTAGCAGCCGTGTTTGGCTGCTGATGTTACACTGTTTTGGTGGTCATCATCAGCACTTCAGAGTGTATAGCCAATAATCTACCTGTAGAGCTTTCCCCACAGAAAATAAGGCAACAGAGCTGGAGACATCTTCAAACAATTGTGTGCAGGTAAATTACTAACCTGCACAAAATTGCAAATTCTGATGTATTACTGCAAACGTGTGGTCTGTATGTTCTTGGTTGCAATGTTGCACCCTTGTGCCTCCATGGAAACATACTTTTATGTTAATTGTCTCATGAGATCTCAATAATTTTGGTATATGATGGACACATGAAGGATGTCTATACAATCTAAGATAAGGACTTACGGGCATATCCAAGTAAGTTGCTAGATTTAGCATCATTGACTGAAGGTGCTGGGCAGGCCAATTAACATCATGTACATGCCCCGAGTACAGTTAAGAATAAGGTAAAATTGGTAAAATACACATGTTGCTTGTTAAATGAAAGTAAAATTATTAAGAAAATTACCTTGGCTCTGCTGCTGCGCTTAGGCGTCGACACCTAGACCTATTATATGCATGTCCAGTGAGATAAGTTTACCACCATTATTTGCATCATAGGGCTAGGTACCACTGGTAGTCGCTAAATGTAATAAGAACCGTAAGTCTGAAACTAAAGTATCCAACGCATTGACAAATCGGAAGATAACAAAATCAAACTTTGTCTACAACAACAAAAATAGTCGTCATCTTGCCAAGGTAAGAAAACAAAATCAAACTATGATTACAAATTACCCATCATTGAATAGCCAAGTTTTACACAAAACATATCCATCCAATTAAGTTGGTCTAAAGCAACTTTCCTGAAATCAACCTCTACTCTGCCCCAATTCGTGTTCACACCACAGGTAAATGGCAACGAATATTGGCAGTAAAAATTGTGTAAGGAAGTAGAGACATACCAGGAATGGTAAAACGAACATGATCTGAACATTTGAAAGAGGTCAACATAGATGGGGGTTATCATATTGAAAGCATCTTTTCTTTGGAGCTTCAGCATTTCGACTTGTGGCACACGTTCTGAATCTTCATAACGTCATGACCATCTAAATCTGCAACAGCAAAATCCTAACTCAGATGCAAACATCATCCAAATATCAAAGGTATTTTACGTATTTTCTGTAGAAAAGTGAGCAGCTTAAATTGCAGACCTTAGGTTAAGCGAAACACCATAACTGAATTATATGCTAAAAGGTTTCCACATTTTGACATCATTTTGCTTCTTATCTGACAGGGGACATCCACAATGACATATGCGGCCTTGCACCACAGAGTCAGATGTGTATTGAATGACCTCCTGGCTCCAATCCATCTATCTTCATGACTGTCCATCCATGGAGTTCATCAATGCTCGTTTTAGCTCAGCTAGCTAACAATCAAGTTCCATGGAAACATTTCATCTGAGCAAGCAATGTAGAATTAAGTAATGTAAATGTTCTTTTCAGAAAACCTAACAAAGAAACAATGCAAACATAAAATCAAAATTCCAATTTACTTGACTCATATTCCAGAAATTCCTACTTGTTAATTTTTCTCACTTGTGAGTCATAACAAACCTTAACTTTCACTCTGAAAGCTGTAGGCAGTCCTTCCCGCAAGTTATTACTCACATATTCTGCTCCATTTCATGGAGGCGCTTGAATCATCTCATTCAGCCAAGAATCCATGTCATCCATCCTGCAACATTTTATCTTCTCAACTTGCTACTACTTGCCCAATAATCTGAATCTCCTTCAACATTATTATTTTCTACCTTAATGAAAGCTTCTGAAAAAAGGTTGCATTGAAAGAAGAAATGGAATAAATCTGGCCTGCACACATCACGATCCACATACTGGCAGTTATGATGAAGAGATTCTCAGTTGCGGAGGAATCGATGGAGCCGATGTCTCAGTTCTCCAGCACCCTGTAGTGAGTCTGCATCTCCATCCTGTTGGCCATCAGCGCCACCATTGTGAAATGTACACCAGCAGGTGCATTGAGCTTAAAAAATCCCAGGAACGAATAAATAAGTTACGGAGTATAAACAAAGCTAATGCTTGCAGTAGCTAACTATACACATCTTCAGCCTGTAAATCGAAACATACTCAGAATCAGCGAGAAAACAAAGCTACGCATATAAGGGTAACAAACATAAAATAGTATGCAACATTTAGTCCTTGCTACCTAGCTAGGTTCTGTCAGCTCCATGCCTCAAAGAATTACTGAATTCAGTAAGGAGAGATGACGCTTGACATGGAGGAGATGTCCTCACCTGAGCGACCATGTGATTGATGTCTCTGCTCCTAAATCAGCACCGTCTTCCTCCCAGGCTCGCGTTGTGCACTCGCGCCGCCTGTTGTTATCTTGCTTCCACCGGCAGCTCCTCCAGCTATCATCTGCCTACTCTTGGACGAAATCGTGGCAACGACAGACGAATTCGCGAATCGCGACCGAAGGAAAGGAGGAGAGGCGGTGGTCGAGTAGCTGCTGGTCGAAGCAGTCCCGGCGGCCGCACTGATGACCTCGAACGCGCAGACGGCAAACCAGCCGGCAGGGAAGCCAGATTGCCTCCACGGCTGCCGTGATGGCAGATGAGGACCTGACCCACTCTGGCGCTGGCCACGGAGAAGGTCGGCCATGGGGAGCTCGGGCGTGGCGGCTCCAGGGAAGGTGGAGGCGTGCATCGCGGCGTGAATTAAGGCCGTAGAGGAGAGGCGTCTGGGAATTTGCTAGGTCCTTCTGTATTATTCAGTCAAAGCGGTGAGGGAATAAAACTAAGCGGTGAAGTGGGTCCTGGTAGATATCTCTGGATAGTACTAATAGGTAAGACACAATAACCGGAAGTTCTACCGGTAACCGGTACCCAATTTAGGCCAGAAAAAAATGAAAATAGAAGGGAAAAACAGATTTAAAAGATCAAGAGGTACGTGTCACAAAGTAATTGAAGGGGTGTAGGAAAAATTGGTGCATCTACAGTTTCCAAATCACTAAGAGGTGTGGTAAATTGTTTGTCTTTTATATAGGGTATAATAAGGTAGGGGACTCCCCTCCCAACGTTTGCCCAAAAAGCACATCTCATGTATTGAATTTAGGGTCAAAGATATCTCGGAAAACAAGGGCACCATTTGAATAGGGGCAGAGGGAGTGCCTACAAGAAGCACCAACTTTAATGATCCTACTAATTTATCCTTGGAAAATTTAAGATATAGACACTGTTCACGCAAACCTTTTTCATAACTTGCCTTTGTATTTCCATGCTGCTGACGATGGCGCTATTCTCTAGAGATGGCGTATTTCCATGTATTTGGTTTCAATAACCTAGGCCCTGATCACAACGATGTCAGAATGTATCTAGACAAACTAATACATCATAAGAAGTTTACACACAAAAAAAGTAATTAAAATGGATATAGATAAGGAAATATTCGCCATGATCTATCTATCATCAACTACATCTCATAAGACGGCAGCTTTGTGATTCTCGCATATAAATTAAAGGCCTAGTGTGCCAGGTGAACAGATCTCCAAACAACACAATGGCAACAAAAGGAGACAAGGCACATCAATGGATGCTTTGATTTGTTGCTGAAATGTACGTAGTAGTGAACAGAATTTGGAACGTACCTTCATAACAGGCGTCCAGATCTTTCTCCTCTAGGCTACCCAATTGCACCCGCACCCATCTGGGGAGCGTTTTTATACCAGGACAGTATCTAATTTCGAGCCATCGGAGAGAAGTGTATTGTGGGCATTGTGGCCCATCCGGTAGGGATGCCATGGTTTGGCAGCACCTAACCTTGAGTTCTTCCAATGATGAGAGATCTCCCGAGTGAGATTCTATTGATTTCAGCCTATTGCAGCGTCGAATGTCTAGTTTCTTCAGGTACATGGGAAGATTGAGAACCAATGACAAGCTATCACACTCCCGTACCGTTAGAGATACACTTGTGGAGGCAGTGACTTCTAGTGTTTGGATTCCATCTAGCTGACATGATCGGACTTGAATGTTACTGCAGCGGTGAATATATATTTCCTTGAGGGATGCAGGAAGAATGAAAACCCCTGACAAGCTAGCACAGCCATCTAAACTTAATGTTTCCAGGCATGGAAGGGAGCGATCATCACTGCAAGACCCTTGACGTAATTCTGACTTTCCTTGCTGCTTGCCAAATATGGACTCGAGTTTAGTGCAGACTGAAATATCCATTGTCTTGAGAGATGCAGGGACGTCGAATACGGATACCATTTTTTTACAATTCTCTATCTCAAGAGAGTCCAGGCGTGGCAGAAGCTGACACCTTTCTGCTATTGATGGTTCAGGAGTTTGTGCATAACCGGTCAGACTATTGCATCCCTTAATCTTCAACCTACTCAAGGTTACCAAGCTTTGAAATTCTTTCTCTGGCCAGTGGATGAGTGCATTGCAGTTATAAATTGTCAAATCTTGAAGCTGTACAAAACATGTCCACAGAGTTAATGCACCTGAGTAAAAGAACGTGTTGCAGCATAACTTCATGACTACCAGCGGGGATTTATGTTTACAATCCTCCTTGCTGGCCACAAGTAAACTATGCTCAGCCAAGGACGTTTCTGTGTCTTTGAGCTCCAAATTCAGATTGGTCAATGAAGTAATACATCTAGCTATCCTCTGGCACATCTGTTTGTTGCCTTTTTTTATGTCCAATACACTGAGTTTCAGTGCTTCAGGTAGAGTTGCTAACTCTGGGCATCCCCCAAGAAGAACACTCTCTAAGTTAGGGAAGGTTAGATGTTCACCATAAGTTGCTTCTGTCACCCCCCAGCGCTGAAAACTCTTTAAATCATATAACTGGAGTTCCTTTAATTCTGGAAATGCAGACCATTTCTTCATATCATTACCACCAAATAATCCTCCCTGAAATGTGCCAGCTGGTAATGCCACCAGCTCTGGGCATTTCTGAATTGATAGTTTCTGAAGCCGAGGAAAAACTATCGGTTCAGTTTGAGTTACTTTGTCTGCCTGCCATTTCTGAAAGCTCTTCAAGTCTTCCAGTTCAAGTACCATCAATGCAGGAAATGCTGACCGTGCCATATTAAAATCTCTAGCACACATATTTCCAAGCAATGGTGCTGCCGGGAGTTCTATCAACTCTGGGCATTTCTGAATCGATAGTTTTAGAAGATGAGGAAACAATATCGCTCCTCGAGTTCTTTTGGCTGCCTCCCATCTCTGAAAGCTCTTCAAGTCTTCCAATTCAAGTACTTTTAATGCAGGAAATGCTGAGCGTACCACAGTTTGGTCTCCCACTGCTTCAGGTAATGCGATCAGCTCTGGGCACATCTGAATTGACAATTTTTCAAGTCGAGGAAACAATAAATGTTCTCTTTGAGTTCCCTCGGTTGCCTCCCATCCCTGAAAACTCTCCAAGCACTCCAATTCAAGTACATTCAGTATTGGAAATGTTGAGCATACCATTGTATAATCTCCACCACACGGTTCTTCAAGCAATGGTGCTTCAAGTAAGTGTATCAACATTCCACAATGCTTAATAAATAACTTCTCAAGCTGAGGAAATATAATATTTTCTCTTTGCCTTCCATTTCTTTCCCACCATCTCTCAAAAACTGGTAGATGCTCTAGTGTAAGCACCTTAAGTTTTGGAAAAGTGAAGGATGTATGATTGTTGAACAAGCATTGCAACTTTTTACAATGAAAGAGATGGATGCTTTGCAACATACACATCCATGTCGGGAAATTAGTGCCTCCATAGGAATATATCCTTACAACCTGCATCCCATCATGTGGTTTGAAACGCTCTAGCACCTTATGATAATGTTGTTGCTCCTCCTCACGACCGAAAGTCCATCTTAATGTCAGTTCTTCGAGTTCTTTTTTATTTGCGAGGTTTGCCATTTTGCATCTGCTTCTGTCACATTCTCTAGCTGAAGTAGCTCTAATTGACCACCAAGGTTTAAATTTTGTAGCTCTCCAACATTGCTGCAATATGAACCAGTACCTGCTATGAAACATGTAAGTGTCTGCAGTGAAGTGAGTTTTCTGAGGTCTGGAGGCATGCTCTTCAACTCTGAACATCCATGAGTATAGATATGACAGAGAGCAGTCATATACTTCATTTGCCTTGGAAGTCGATCAAGATATTTGCAGCCAAATAGGTTCAACGTTTTCAGGTTATATAGAATGGTTATATCTTCAGGAAGTGCTCTAATACAACTTCTTGAGAGATCAAGGTACCTCAGGTGATGCAAATACTTGGGGTTCAGTGGGAATGATTCTGTCCGTATATAGAGTTGTAATGCCTGCAAAGAGCTGTACTTTGATAAATGTTGCAGTGAACATTCCATATAACTATCGCACAGCAGTGATTGGATAGCTGGCGATTTTCTCTTCAGAGAATCATTCAAAATAGTTTCTGGTTTTCTGCATGACAAAAATAAATGCCGGGCAGATTCCGGAAGCCACTGAGTTCTACTTGGTTTCTCTGTTACAATAGCACATTCTTTTCTCATAGTAGACAGTGCAACATCATGCATAAGATCATGTATTTCACATGTAACTCTGGAGTAATCCTGATTTTTCTCATCTAGGATTTGCTTGACATTCTGAAAGAACGACCTTGAGGCCAGTTCATTGAAAATCTGTTTACCAATGGTCTCAAGACGGACTCCTTCTTGTTCTTGGATAAAGTCATTCGCGATCCATAGTTGAATAAGTTTGTCCACACATATAACATAATCCTTGGGAAACACAGCACAGAAAGCAAAACACTGCTTCATATCCGATGGCAAGTCGTTGTAGCTGACTTTCAATATCGCCAAAATTCCAGACTCCTCTGTGCAAATGATGCTTTTGTTTAGCACAGCGCTCCATTCTTCCAGACTAGTCTTGGTATGCAATACAGATCCTAGTGCTTTGGCAGCCAAGGGAGAACCAGCACATCTCTCCACAAACTTGTCAACCATATTAAGGATCTCAGGAGCAGGCTTACTATGTGGCAAACTGAATGCTCTTGTTTTAAAAATTTGTGTTATGAATTTCTTCTCTAGAACTGCGATGTCATGGGCTTCAACTGTACTCATGAGTTGTGCAATTCCTTTCATGCGAGTTGTCACCAATATGGCACTACCAATACCACCATATTGAAGGCATGCCTTTAGCTTGTCCCACTTATCAGGATCTCGGTTCCAGACATCGTCCAGTACAAGAAGATATCTCTTTCCGCTGAGTTCTTGCTGAAGCTTATGTAGTGCTTTCTCATTGTCATTCTCACCAGGGCCACTGCAGATCTTGCGAGCAATGTCATAAACATTAAAATCATCAGAGACACAGATCCACCTCTTTATTTGGAAATGCTTCTGGACTTGAATGTCGTTGTAGATGAGTTGTGCTAGGGTGGTTTTTCCCAACCCACCCATTCCAACAATGGGAAGGACCGTGAGTGTTGCAAAATTAGCAGGCTCAGTTAGTGTCTTCACAATCTTCTGCTTCTCCTCATATCTTGACTGGCTAACAATATTCTCTGGGTCAACGATGACAGAATCTGTCTGTTGCCACTGCTTACATGTCGGTGTTTGCTTCTGATATTTAAACCCAAAGGCATTCATTTCAGTAACAAGGATCTCAATGGTCCGCACAATCCTGCGGAGCTTGTTTCCCATCCTGTAACGAAACAGAACTCTATTGTCAGTGGGAAAGAGTCTCACTACATCAAAGCCAAACTTGCCATAATGCCCATTCTTCTTGGCTTCGCGCCGGAGTGCCTCGTACTTCAGCTCGTCAAAGACTTCATTTGCCCCATAGGCCACTGTCTTCAGCTCTTCTAGCCAGGCTTTTACCCCTTCTCTATGAGTTGCCTGCTCCTCAGCATCGGTGATGATATCCAGGATGGCCGGCAGTTGGCGTTTGAGGATCTTCTGCTGCTTCTCCATGCCCTCCATCACCTTGTACTGTTCCAGGAGATAGCTGGATGCCTTGTCCTTCACCATTGACACCAGTTGACCGATCACCATACTTGTCACTAACTCAGCCATTGGAACGCCCAGAACTCATAACACACACATAGAACACAGGGGAACACAGCTGCAGGGCAAAGAAGAAAAATGTTTGAGCAAGTGCTTCTGAGGGAAAAAGAAATAATGCGAGTATTGACTTTCTGGCAGGCTGGTGACTACAGATGACACTCCTTTCAACAGCTTCGTAAAAAAATAGAGCCAATAAAAATTCATATCTTAGATGTCACCATAATCAACTTGCACATTGTTTACAACCAATACAGTCACACTACTTACTTAGTATACAGATATCATAACTATCAACTCACCTCTATTTCTCAATGGACTTGTTTTAGCAAAGATTTTTTCTATGGGGATCACGGTGACATCAGTGCCAAACAAAAAGACAGTGATAAAGTCAGACATTGTCTGTCTCAATTGAAGGACGATATTGTTAAAAAAAAGAACAATGACAGGCCGGTGTGCAAGTAAAGTGTTTGTTTGGTGAATACGATTGAATGGCATGGCTCCATCAGTTCAACCCATCCCTGAGCACATAATCTCTTAACTAACTTGCCTTACATAACCTCAGTAATGGATCTGCCTTTAACAGCTTATGGGAAGCTGCTGGCAAAATAACCAACCCAACAACGCAAACCAGCACACAAGAACGAAAGACGTTGTAACAAGATGAGTGGCCCAAGACAGCCAACGGAGGACCATTATCCGCACCTGGACTGCGCACGAGGAACAGAACCAGCAGAAACTTTCCGGGGGCAGAAGATATGTTCTTGGAGCCTGACGACAGAACATGGAAGGAGCAGGAAACACAACCATGAAACATAAGAGGCCTCATGTTTCCATTATGTAGGATTTTCCGTGATGAGCTATCCCTTTGTACCAACCGGACGTAGTAGGAATTCAATCATCCAACACCTCTACTTTATCCTTAGGTAACTAAATGGGCAATTATTGTCTGGTAGAGCTAAGTGGAGATCAACTACAGATAAATAAACTATAAGACATCAATACATCATTGTATCCACAGATTTGGCATGGCCAGCTATCTCATATGTGAGTAAAGGTGCATTTGTGTTCATGACAATAAGCATTCAGCCAATAACAGAGATGTGTGCCTGACTGAGGACATCGAATGGCAAACAGAGTGGGTGTTTGGATGAGCGAGGGGTACCTGTAGAGACATCTGCAGCATAAATTCCCCTCGTTTCCATCAAACAATCCCCTCGTTGTCTCTCGACTGCAATTTACTTTCTCAGCGTTGAGGCATTTCCACAAACACCTCACGCCCATTAAGATGTTCCAAACTATCTACTCCATTTCCGTACAAGAAAATAATCGCTAGGATGCAGGGACTCCTTACCAGTTTGGCGTCGGACTCGGGTGTCGCATCGCCGGGGGCAAGATGGTGTCGCGTCTTGCCGTGGCGGAGCGGCTGCAGCGACTTGGAGGCTGTCCTGTTAGTTGCAAGAACAGCGAAGTCGCCGTGGATCTCTAGAAGGCTGCATCTGCGTTGGCCAGTTCAACTTCAACGGAGCGATAAGTGTGTCTCAGTGCAGGCAGTTTTGCGATGGAGATCGCTGGTAAAGCTGTTCCGTGGTTCGTGCAATGGAACTCTGGCGCTTGTTTTGTAGTAACTTCTAAAAGGAAACTTCGGTACTCCCCCTTTATTTATTTTGAGAATTCGCCTACTGGCATTTATTCAGGGAAAACGCTTCTGCTGCGATCGGTTCGTACCTTCCTTCGCGCGCTGTCTGCTTTTCGGTCCTGTTGCCTAGCTCTAGCTGCTTTTCACGGAGCTAACTTTTCCACGTTGGTTCCTCACGGAGCTAACTTTTCCACGTTGGTTCGTTCGATGCATGCATGTATCAGCACTTGGTCATGGAGCAGAAGCAGCACTTGGGCACACCATTAGGGCATCTCCAACCGAGCGACCCAAATGGACGCGATGGGTCTTCCGTTTTGGGCCGTTTGGGTGGCCGAGCGGACGCCCAAACGGAGCCCGCGTCCGCGCGTCCGTTTGGGTCGCGCGGTGCGCCCAACGCGGCAGAATTGGGTCGCGGCGCCGTATGGTAGGTTTTTTCTTGTAAATTCACTATAAACGTCAAATAAATTATAGAAAATATAGAAAATAGTTCAAATGCTCAAAATTTATTACACAGTACATTGTTCACGTAATCAATGATAAAGTATTATTCAAATAAAATGTAAAAACGGTACAAATGCTTTAGGCTTCGGAATTTCCTTCATCATTGTTGTTTGCAGCATTGTTGCCTACATGCTGCCATAGGTGCTCGATCAAATCAGCCTGCAGCTGGTTGTGTACAGGTAGATCTCGAATTTGCTGGTGTGCATGAAGAATGTCCTGGAATGATGCCGGACCACCTTGAGGAGTAACCAACTCTCCCTGGCCCTCCCAGTCATTATCAAAGAGTGAATCATCCCGCTCTACCTCAACAATCATGTTATGCATGATTACACAAGTGGTCATCACCTCCCACAGAGTTTGCACATCCCAGGCTCTGGCAGGGTGTCTGATGATAGCCCAACGAGCTTGGAGGATGCCAAACGCCCGCTTGACATCTTTCCGGGCTGCCTCTTGCTCTTTGGCAAACCTTGCCTCCTCGCTTCTGAGTTGGGTTTTCGGATTGTCTTCACGAGTGTAGCCCAAGGTGGATAGATACCATCAGCAAGGTAGTACCCCTTGGTGTAGTGGTGGCCATTGATCTCAAAATCCACATCAGGGGACTGACCGTACCGTACGCTAGCCTATCAAACACCGGAGAGCGCTGCAGCACATTGATGTCATTGTGTGAGCCAGCCATTCCGAAGAATGAGTGCCAAATTCATGTATCCTGTGAAGCAACAGCTTCAAGAATGACTGTGCACCCCTCAGAATGACCGCTGCATGCCCCCCGCCAACCAAAGGGCAGGTCTTCCACTCCCAGTGCATGCAGTCTATGCTGGCAAGCCTCCCAGGAAACCCCTGGAAGCGTTGATTGACAACAGACGAGCTGTGTCCTCTGCATTAGGTTGTCGGAGGTAATGTTCTCCGAACAAACCGATCACTGCTCTGCAGAACCTGTACATCGCTTCCAAGCCGGTAGACTCACTCATGCGCGTGTACTCATCTACGAAATCACCGGCAACGCCATATGCGAGCATCCTAATCGCTGCCGTGCATTTCGGTACGAAGAGAGGCCTACCTTGCCAATTGCATCCACTTTCGCGCGTAAGTAGTCGTCGTAGAGCTTGACTCCATCCATTATCCGGCGGAACAACGGTCTGGACATCCGAAAACGACGGCGAAACATGGCCGGCGTGAACAATGCCTTGGGTTGGAAGTAGTCGGTGAAGAGCTGGTCATGGCCGCGTTCTCTTTTGCGGTCCAAGGCGGCCGCGCGCCCCGGCAAGGACCCCCGGTGTACGGGGATCTGCGAGACAATGTGCTCGTGGATGATCAGCGTAGCCTCCGTGAAATATTCGTCGTCGGACTCCTCGTCTGACGACGTGTCGATGAACTTCTTGAAGAAGTAGTCGTCCTCGCTGTCCACCATGATCTACAGATGAAAAGGGACAAATTTAAGTACGCCCATTTCATCGAACACCTCGCAGGCGGAGGCCATCCAATGCGTCCGTAGGGACCTGCAGGCCATGGCCGTCTCGACCGACTTGCGGTCTGGAAACACGGTGCACGAGAGCTCACCTTCGGCGGCAACGGCGCAGCTGCGAACGGCGGGAGGTCTCGCGACGGTGAGAGGACAACAGCGACGGCGACGGCGTCCTCCGACTCTGCTACAACGCGGTGAAAGCAGCGCGGGGCCGTGACCTATGCTTCCGCCCCGCTTTCCGGCGTCTCGACGATGGTGGCCGGCGTCGTCCCTAATCGCCGGTCCTTGGTTGGCGGCGGAGCGGCGGGAGATGTGTGCGAGGGGTTTGTGTTTTTGGAGACAGACAGGCGGGCCAGGGGCTGACAAGGGGAGGACGCGAGCGACCATCCTTCGGCGTCCGCGGCCACGCAAACTCGTCCCAGATTTGGGCCGAGTTTGGGTCGTCCCGGACGCCGCGGCCATCCGTTTTAGGGATGGGTCCGCGCGCTGGGCCGTGGTTGTTGGACCCATCCGGACGCGCGGGCGCGGGATGAGTCGCCCCATTGGAGATGCCCTTACACAGCTCGAGACCTGTGCATGCAACCACACTTCTAGACTAGTGATCATAGCGTACCTCCTTTGCTACTCATGCATGCAATAATTTGATAATTTGCTATGTGCACACGGGAAGCTACTTTTTAAGTTGTGACTCCCTCCGTCCGAAAGTATGTCTTGCCAGAGATGTTTTATACATTCCTTACTTTTGTAAAAATTGCATATAAAATTTGTATCGAAAGAATATTAGAGATGTTGTAATGTTAAAATACGTTTTGCCACAAGTTTGTGGTTTTGTAGTAATCATCTATAAATTTTATTATAATAATTGGTGATTTTTGTTGTAATTAAATATGTAGAAAATTTGTCATTGCTTAACCAATTTTTCATAGACACAAACCAAAAAATTGTTGTAATATATGCAGTTTTTTTATTGTAATTTCTGTCCATTTTTGTTATAAACTAACCTATGGCGAAATAGTTGTAAATTTTATCACTTTTTATAACATTATTTTTTAAATTTTTATTGTGATAGTATATATATTCTATAAGCGGAGTGAAATATTTTGTTGCAATGCTGGGTATGACTTAAATTTGTCGTAGGGTCACATTTTTGTTGTAAATATTGAATTTTTTGTAATTATTGTTCAAAAAAAATGTTGTTTCTAAAATTTGTTGCAATAGTGTACTTTTTAATACTGCGTTAATGTATTTCTAACAAGGAGTATTCTAGTGAAATGCCAATGCACCATCTAAACTAGCAGAAGCTAGCAACCTGATGAGACATGCATGCATCACCTAGGAGCGTGCCTAACTAGGCTGCTTCACGCGCCTGCATGCGCACCATCGGTGAAAGGAAAAAAGTTAACAGCAGCAGGGACCGCAACGGGAAAGAGATGTCGCGAGGAAGCGCAGCTAAAAGCGACGTTTTGATCGGTAGTACATCCAACGGCTCCCGTATAACCGATTTTTGCATGAATATCAGACGACCGACGCGTAGCGCGACCCTTTATTCAATCATCGATATATATTCTAGCTGAACAACCTCAACCAGAAAACCAGGGAAACTATTAAGAGCATCTCCACTCGCTCTTCCTGTAGCCTCCAAAATGAAAATAGGGGCGCCGGCGCTAAAATACTTCCAGCCACGCGCCCCAAATTGTTTTCGCGCCGACGCGGTACGTAGTTTCATCTGGCTCCCCCAGCCGAACCCAATCCGGCGGGAGGCTATCGGGGGCGCCGATGGCGCTAAAAGCAAGTGCGGGTCAGCTCTGTCGGCGAGTCAGGGCTAGTTTCGCCCAAAAATTATATCTTTCCTGCCATTATTGGCGCCATATCACCATGTTCTCCTTCTCCCTCGGCTCCAATTCCCGCCATTTTCCCCACGCAAGCCTTCGACTTGCTCCATCGTCCAACCATGAAGACGACGCAGTACGTCGCTCCACGCATGTCGGCGCCGGACTCCCTCGCCGCCAAGCCTGCTCCCGCGAAGAAGAGGGCAGCACGGACATACAGCGCCAAGGAGCGGCCAGAGGGAATGACCAACGCCGAGTGGGCGTTCTACATCTAGCGGCGCTCAGTGGAGAACGCCAGGCGCCGTACGAGGGAGGCGAAGCTGAAGGTGAAGAGGGCTACGAAAGTACCGGCAAAGCAAGCGACATTGATGGAGCGGGCCGCTGCCATGGCAGCGCCCCATACGCCTACGCATCCGTTCGTCCCCACCGCGTGGAGCGGCAGTCAGGGTAGTGTCTCCTCATCGTCATCGTAGCCATTGTTCCATGACGCCCAAGGTAACCCACCCCACATGTCCCGCTTCTCGGTGAGCTGCCACGATTTTGACCCGCTCGGTGGGTTCAATCCCAACATCTTCGCCACCCCAAACACCTTCGCTGCCCCCAAACACTTTCACCGCCGACGACTTGCACATGGTGGCCGGAAAAGTAATACTTTGCTTTGTAATGAAAGAATGATAAGTATAGTACTTTGCAAATAATTTGATAAAAAATAATCAAGGTGACATGAGCAAGTGATGAACTTGCCTTTCTTGACTGCAAGATTATGCAGGCAAGGGCTTCGAGATGATATAACTCCAAATTCTAAAATAGCATCATCATCCGGTAAGGACAATGTTTAAAGGATTGGAAAATAAGTTATAATGCATAAGTATGAGATGCAATCACTCAAAGCGTAAACCCCGATGATTTAGGTTTAATGAATTGTGATGATTTCTTTAGGACGTGTTGCACTTTTAGAGGTGGTTCACACAAACAAGGTTCTCATTAATGTTTTGATTAACTTGGTATCTTATACATGTGGTTTGATAAAGTATAGCAATACATTAGCACACAAGAAATAGGAGTTGACATAGCATGTATAGAAGTGTTGTTAGTTCTTAGTACTATATAGGTTATGGTTAATGATTACTTGTTATTTACTTCAAAAGAAATAACTTTGAACGAATATGTTACTTAATATACAATAAGTATTTCCACTAGGAACTATTTGCTTCTATGGTTTACTTGTTATGATTCGTAGCATAGAAAACAAAAAAATTACTACCGCAAGAACGAATAACAAGCTAAGATCTAATCTAGCAGATGGTAGCAACGAGGTGAAGATCAACATACCCTTGAATATCGCTAAGCGTTAACGAGATAAATCTCGTGGTGGATGTAGTCGATAACTTGTCGCTTTCAAAAGCGCGTAGAAGATCTTTACGGTGCCACAATCGGGCAGCACCTCCGCACTTGGTCAAACATACGGTGTTGATGACGATGTCCTTCTCCCTTTTCCAGTGGGCAGCGGATGTAGTAGATCCTCCTCGGAATCCCTCCAGCATTATGGCGTGGTGAGGTGGTGGTGGAGATCTCCGGCAGCGCTTCGCCTAAGCACCGCGGGAGAAGATGGAGGAGGGGAGTCGCTAGGGTTTGGGAGAGGGGGCACTTGGTCGCCGGCCTTGGGTGCCCTTGTGTGGTGTGGCTCAAGTGGTGTCCGGCCCTCTCCCTCTCCCTCTCTTTATATAGGTGGAACCCCCTAGGGTTTGCCCCAAAACCAAATTGAAGTCCAACTCCAAAACTGCCATGTGGGTGAAACCTAGGGGAAGTGGGATTGCTCCCTTTATTTCTCCCTTGGCCGGCCAAGGTGGTGGAGTCCACCATGGACTCCACCTTCCCTCTTGGTTGGCTGGTTAGTGTTGGTGGAGTCCCCATAGTGATTTATTCGGGAAGGTTCTAGAACATTCTAGCGCCTTTCATAAATGCACCGGATCATTTCCAAACTTGGAAAGTGACTTCCTATATATGAATCTTATTCTCCGGACCATTCCGGAACTCCTCGTGATGTCCTGGATCCCATCCGAGACTCCGAACAATATTTGAACTCCATTCCATATTCCATATCTACTTAAAACGACATCAAACCTTAAGTGTGTCACCCTACGGTTCGAGAACTATGCGGACATGATCGAGACTCCTCTCTGATCAATAACTAAATAGCGGGACCTGGAGATCCATAATAGCTCCCACATATTCAACGATGACTGACAAGGTATCGACTTGTCAATGCCTACAAGTTGTAGACTAGGGTTTCGTGGAAAGTAGAGGGCAAGTAGATCTCGAAGGTTTCAGCCGAAAAGGTACTCGGCTGCTAGAAAACTAGGGTTGTGTTGACAATGAAATCGATGCTTTCTTTCTCCCTCGACTCCCCCTTAGGAGGTGGAGCCGAGGGTTTCGTGATGTACAAGTTACAAACAGCGGGAGACTCTTTGAGTTCGTCCCGTATAATTACAAGTCTCTATTCCTAATACATCTCTATCTTCCATATCGACGCCTTATTGGGCTTCCGGGCTTTGTAATCTTCGGGTTGTGGGCCTTCAGTAAACCCCGGGTACCTTCTTCGGCATGCCCATTGGGGATGCCTATGTCAATGACTTCGTGATCGAAAGAACCATTCACATAAAATAACAATTCCCTTTGTCTCGCGATATTTTACTTATCCGAAGTTTGATCGTCGGTATCTCCATACCTAGTTCAACCTCGTTAGCGATAAGTACTCTTTACTCGTACCGTGATATGGTATCCCTTGTGAGCCAGTCACATGCTTGCAAGTGTAACGGCCCCAGATAATACCCCTAATAGTTTTGCTTGTACCGTGATATGATATCCCTTGTGAGCCAGTCACATGCTTGCAAGTGTAACGGCCCCAGATAATACCCCTAATAGTTTTGCTTGTACCGTGATATGATATCCCTTGTGAGCCAGTCACATGCTTGCAAGTGTAACGGCCCCAGATAATACCCCTAATAGTTTTGCTTGTTCTTTTTCTTGTGTGCATCATCATGGCATATGCATCGTATCATCCACGTTTTTCCACAATAAAATTATTCTTACAAACCATATTTACTTTATTTTCCCTCTCTCTCCCTCTTTGTATTCAAAATTCAACTTATGTTTGAGAAGGTTTCAAACCAATTTGCAAAACTGTTTTGAAAATAAAAGGAGAAAAGTTTTAAAAGAGAGAAGAAAACCCTTACCCCTCCCCTAGACCTATCTCTCTCTCTGGCCCAATTCTTCCTCCCTCCCCGCAGCCCAGCATCCCGACCCAACTCATCCGGTGGCCACTTTCCCTCCGTTCCAGTACCGCTTCGGTAGCCCACCTCCCTCTTCTTTTTCCTCTCGACACTGTTGTCGTCTTCTCCAAAAGCGGGCACGCAGGAGGCGTGCTCACGCTCAACCACTGCACCACGCCGCCCCTCTCCCTTTTAAGCAGCTCCTGCTGTAAGAACATGTCCTTTACCCCATGTGTGGTTTTGGTAATTGATGACAATCCCTATGGACTAACGGTTGCATTGAGAATCAATCTTAGGTCAAGTCCATAGTCATGTTGGACTCAAGGTTGTAAGATGGAGAAGACGGAGTACATGATGGAGATGGTGTCGAAGAGAGACAAAGACGATGTTGAAGATGAAGAGAGAAGATGGCGTAGAAGATGAAGAGAGAAGACGGCGTAGAAGATGAAGAGAGAAGACGGCGTTGAAGATGGAAGTCGGTGGCATGTACAATCATGAAGAGTATGAAGACGGAGCTTGCCGACTCGAGAAGAACGCGCAAGGATTAGGTTTGTGCTCGATAGGATAGTGGGTCGTATCATCGGAGAGAGCTCAAACCTTGCATGCATTGCATCGTGTTCTTGGTTCTTCTTGGTTCTTATGCATGAAACGGATTTCGGTTGCATCACATATTGCATAGGCGAGAGTGATGATTTTCACGATATACCGTATTGAGAGGTTACACCTCTATGACCATGGGAAAATCATCACTCACTCTTTTCCATGATTTTATCATGTGAGAAGGTAGCTCGTGTCGTCCTCTTTCCAACGAAATTGGTTTCATGTCATTCCGAGTTTCCTAGCTCAAGATATGATTTTTAGAGTGCATCATATTTGGAAAAGAAAAAGAAAAAGCGTTTTGGGCCGGGCGGTACTACCGCTGGTGATACCGGCCCAAGTACCGCCCGTGCGGTTTTTGCTTACTGGATACTCAGCGGTACCAGGCCGGTAGTACCGTAACTCAGTTACGGTACCAGGCCGGTACCGGGCCCGGTACTACCGCTGGCCCATCTGCCTTTTTCTTTTTCCTTTTATTTCCCAGCTGCCTCCACCTCCTTCCGCGCGTGGGCCGTGCCCAGCACTCCGGCCCACCACCGCGCCCTGCTCCCTGGCGCCCAGCCAAGCGGCTGCCCAGCCCGCACTGGGCCGCCACGCCCTCGCTGGCCCAGCTGCCGCCGCACGCTCGCATGGCCGCTGCGATCGGATCGATCGAATCGATCGATCTCCCAGGCGTTGACCGCCTCGATCTCCCCGCGCGGGAGAGGCGCCCGCACCACGCTCCCGCCCACGCTTGCTGGCCCCATCGCGCACGCACGCCGCTGCCGCCCCGTACGCACATATGCTATCGTTGCACGTCTTCTGCTACTGCTGCCTGCTGCCTCTCTCTCTTCTACGTTTTGCACAGATTTTGAACACAAGCGGTAGTACCGCTCCGAAGAGCGTTACTACCGGTTTTGGGGCGATTTTCAGATCTGATTTTTTGGGGGAAAACGGTAGTACCGCTCTGCACAGCGGTAGTACCGCTTAGTGCGAATCTGACCGTTTTTCCAGCCCCCAACAGCTATATTTCTGGGCCCCTATATATACCTCTCTTCCACCTCCGCCTAAACCAACCCTGCACCTCCACTCTCTCTCCTCCATTATTGACCTTGGCTTCTTTCTTCCTCCTCTTGATCCCCCCACTATTTGTTGCATATTTTTGGGGGAAAGGAGAGAGGAGATCTAGATCTAGAGCTTCACCAATTGATTCCTCCTCTAAGTGAGAGGATCTTGCTAGATCTAGATCTTGGAGTTTCTTGGTGTTTCTCCTCACTTTGTTCTTCCTCCCTTATTCCCCCAATAGCTTCTTCTAGCTTTGTTGGAATTTGGGAGAGAAGAACTTGGGCATCCTAGTGGTGTTCTTAGCCATTGCATTAGGTGCATCGGTTTGTGCTCTCTCCGGGGTTTCGATCTCGTAGGGTGTGTGTGTTCTTCCTTAGTGGATCTTGGTGATAGGGTTCCTTTAGTGGAGCATTGGAAGAGTTCCTTAGTGGGGCATTGGAAGGGTTCCTTCGTGGGGCATTGGACGGGTTCCTTCGTGGGGCGTTGGAAGGGTTCCTTTGGTGGAGCATTGGAAGGGTTCCTTGTGTGGAGCATTGGATGAGTTCCTTTAGTGGGACATTGGAGATGTGCTCCTATGGAAGCTAGCTTGGTGATGTACTAGCTCCATAGGGTGTTGGGAGCATCCGTGTTGTGTGGAGCTCGCCCCAACCTTGTGAAGGAATCACCGCCTCGACCGGTGCCTTAGTGGAAGAGGGAGAGCACCTTCGTGGAGCTCTCTCGAGGAAGAAGGTGAGGCCTTCCTTCGTGGTGTGGCCGTCTAGTCTCTTGTGTGAGTCTAGCACCTCCTCAACGCAGACGTACTTCCTTTAGTGGAAGGAACTGCGGTAAACAAACCTCGCCTCGCCTCCGCGTCCTCCGGTTATCTCTTACCTTACTCTTACTATCTTGTCGATTCCTTTACTTGTTGCACTTGTCCTAGTATCATTGTAGGAACTTCACCTTTGCTAAAGCTATCACATTTACCTTCCATTGTGCTAAAATTGGAAAAGGCTAAAACTTGCCACACCGCCTATTCACCCCTCCCCCCCCTCTAGGCGACGTCCTAGAACATTCAATTGGTATCAGAGCTAGGGCTCTCTTATCTTGTTGGGCTTCACCGCCTAGAGAGTATGACGTCGGCTAGAGGATTAGTGCACATTTCTTCCTATACATTTGATGGCACTAATTATGATGCTTGGAAATTCTACATGCTTGATTATTTTAGGGACATGCACCCACATGTGGAGCGAATTCTTGATATGGGTTTTTCTCCTCCTAAGGATCCACAAAATCCAACTTTTGAGGAGAAGAAAAACTCTTATCTAGATGCTCAAGCTACTAAAGTCCTTTGTCGTGTTGTGAGTCATGTAGTGATTTCCTCCATTGCGCCTTTCCGGAGTGCTCATGAGGTTTGGACAAAGCTTCGAGATACATATGGTGGATCCAAGACCATTGAGGATGATCATGCTCCTTCCACTTCACCAACGTGTGGTAAGACACAAGGTAATGGTATGGTGAGTGGTGATGAACATTGCATTATTGATGGTGAGCGCTCTCTTGATGATTCTTCATCTCTATCCCATTGCAATGTCTCATCTTTGGACTTTAACACTTGTAGCACTATAAATGATTTACATGCTAGTGTTGATAGTCCTTGCATATCTTCATCCCATGATGATATGCTTCTCTTGTCTTGTTGCCATAATGAAGATACTTTGCTTTCCTCTAGTATTTGTGTGACTAACAATGTAAAGGAAACCAAAGATACTATGGGCCAAGATAAGATCTTGGATGGAGCTTCAAGGAGTTCATCTTCTTCATCATTACACGGTTCCTACACTTGCCTTATGGCTAAGGCTTCTAAGGTATCTCCTTCCTTGGAACCCTATCTATCTAGTGATAATGAGGATGATGATATGGAAGGACTAAATGTTGCTTCCTTAAACAAGTTGGGAGAGTCGGTTTTTCATGCTCTTCATAAGAAGAAATTTGATTGCTCTAACTTCATGGAAATCTTGGCTTTTGCCATTGAGAGCACAAAACTTATTGAGAAAATGGAAGGGCATGAGCACGAGTATGAAATTGAGATTGCAACTCTTAAAGAAGCTCTTAAAAAACAACAAACCACCAATGAAACTCTTGAAGAGAACTTTGCTCTAAAGATACGTAGGGTAAAGGAATCTCATGATAGAGCTTTAGAGGTGGCACATGATTTTCAAATTAAATATGATGAGCTAGTAATTGTTCATGGTAAACTCCTTGAGGATTGTGAGCTTCTCACCGAGTCACTTGAGCAATCTAAGGCTCTCAACCAAATAGAGCTTGCTAAGTTGCCTTCTCCTTGTGCTATGAGTGATAATGCTTGTGCTACTAACTCTACCTCTTGTGAACTTCCATCTTGAAGGAGAATGTTGAGCTAATGGCTCAACTTGCTTTGCTAACAAGCAATTATGAGAAATTGGAAGAAAGTCATGGAAAGCTTTCTAGCTCCCATGATGATCTTCTAGTCTCTCATGATTTGCTAAAGTTAGCTCATGAGGCTATCATGACAAAGGTAAAATCTTGTGTGCCTCATGTGAGTACTAGCACTACCTCTCAAAATGCTATTTTGCCATGTGCTAGTGCTTTTAGTTCACCCATTCATGCTATCGACTTATCTTGTGGTGAACTACCTTCTATGCCTTGTTCTACAATTCCATGTGCTAGTGCTAGTAAATCACCCACCCATGCTATTTCTATATCTTGTGGTGAATTACATACCTTGCCTTGTTGCTCTAACAATAAAGCTTCCACTTCCTCTAGTACTTGTGTTGTTACTAACCATGTAGGGGAAATCGAAGAGCTCGAGGCCCAAGTCACTTCTTTGAAGAAGGACTTGGTAAAGGGTCATGAGGGGAAGCAATTCCCCAATGACAAGAGTGGACTTGGATTCAACTCCAACAACAAGAACAAGTCCACCTCGCACAAGCGGAAGAAGGGCCAAGGGCATGTGAAGGACCCCGCCAAGATTGTGTGCTTCAAGTGCAAGATTGAAGGGCATCATGTTAGATTGTGCCCCTTGAAGAAGAAGCCACTTGGCGTGAAGAGACAAGGGAAGCGGCCTCAAGATGGAGCTCTTGGTCTACCTCAAGGCCAAGCTCAAGGTCTACCTCAACTTGGAGAAGGGCCGCTACCCGAGAAGGATCAAGCCAAGGCTCCCATTGTGGAGAAATCAAGTGAGAAGAAGGAGAAGAGAAGAAGATGCTACATATGCCATGAGAAGGGCCACATCTCCTCCTTTTGCACTAGTGGTAACTCATCCAACCCTATCTTGATCCATGGTGCTTACTCTCTACATAAGGATAAGGTTGGCGATGTGTTTGCCAAATATGTTGGCACTCAAAGTGGTTTCGCAAAAAGAACCATTTGGGTTGCCAAGCCTATTGTGACTAACTTCTTAGGACCCAACTTAGTTGGGGACCAACAAGCCAAAACTTGATCAATAGGTACAAGTGGAGGGCATGGAGGCTTGACTAGCTCATGAAGACTTAGGGGATCTTCATCATTCTCACTTCCTCAAGTCAAGTTGTTTTCCTTTCATCCTTTACCCATGAACCTCCTTGCGGTAACGAGTCCTCAACTCCTTTACATTGAAAGTTACTCGCTCCCCTTTTTGCATGTGTTGGTTTTGTACCTTGCATGTGATTGTGTATGTTGTGCTTCCTACTTGCTTATCTTGCTTCTTATATGTTGGGTGGCACATCATGTACAATTGTTCTTTGTTGAGCCTATTGCATCTTGTTCATATCTTAGTTGTTGGCTCATGTGAGAAATTAATGGACTATCCCATTTTGGGGGAGTGATATGCTTCGTGCATTTCACAATCCTAAAATGTGTGACATGATGAATTAAAATCCTATAATGTCGGGTTCTTATTTGCCCCTTGCACGAAAAATGTCTTTATCACATTATGGGGGAGTATTGTGCCGTGTGCATTTTACAAGCCTAGAAAATGTGAACATTTGAGGTGGTGTCACATAGAGTTGATATTATAGATTATCTTGTTCCTATGTGACATGTGTGCTCAAACAAATCCCACTTTGCCATTTGCTTTCTTAGTTGTAAAGATGATCTTGGACATACTCACAAACTACCATATGGATATTTCCTATACACCTCTTGTCCTTTGACAATTGGTAATAAATTGTGCAGTATTGTTCCGGATCATCCTCACACTTGGCCCTTGTGCTCAATTGCTTCATTTCTTGCCAAGAATTTGTCCTTGTGGGTTAGACTCCCATTTGTCTTCCTTGCTTCTTTTGGATCTCCTTATTTCTCTTGAACCTTGTTGGTGTTTTGACGAACATGATTGAGCAAATCCCGCATCTGTGCATTTTGTATTCAAATGCAAAATTCTAAATGGTGCACTAATTTTGGGGGAGCTCTCCTATGTTTGCTAGAACACTCCCTTGTTTCAAGAATTTAACCTTGGAAGACAAACCTTTTCTTTTCGGTACATTTGTGCCATCATGAAAAGTGTTGAGGGTTTGGTTTATTTAGAACCTTGCTTTCTTTGGGAGTGGGTTATCTCATTTCTTATATTTGGTTTAGATTCTTAACATGAGATAAGTCCTTGAGCATGCTTGTTTTGGATATCTTGCTCTATCTCTCTTGTTCCTATCTTGTGTGTGCATGTTTCTTTGTGGACAAATGTCTTCGTGATGTTGTCCACTTAGAGAAACTTATATACATAAGAGATGGTGCATATATTTTGATATCCCTCTTTGTTGGAGTCTATTCCTTCATTCTTATTTGACTTGTTGATGACTCCACAAAGATTGTGGCTATGAGTGCTCGTTTTTTTTTACTTTTTACATCTTCAAGCACTCATAGTTGATTTTGGCACAAGCTTTGAGTGGTCTTGTGGGAGTAATGATGCCATGCTTGTGCACCTTATTCTTCAATGCAAATTGTTTATCTTGTGCACAAACTTTGGCGAGCTTCCACATATTACTTAGAGCATAGTGTTGGTTCATTGATTGCTTGCTTCATTTCTCACCTTCACATCCTCTTGCAATCTTTGATCCTCAATATAGTTTGATTTCCTCCGAATATTCGTCATTGAATATGTGCATTTGATTTCACTCACAATTATGAGAAATGCACAACTTATGGAGGAACGCTCACTATATTGGCCTTCCAAACCTTTCGTCCATTTTGGAAATCGATGCCAATGGGGGAGAAGTTTGGAGGGTTTTAGGGAATTGCTTTTGTTGGTTCTTAAGCATTTGCCTTTCATGCCTTGCATTCGTTGCTTTGCATGGTTGAATATTTAGAGGATACTCCGCTAGGCTTTAATTGCCGGTATATGCAATGAAATTCGAGTTCATTCACACATGCATAAATTATGGGGGAGTTTGTTCTAAATATTCAACTTGGGTTGTTCGCTAAATTCCATATCTAAACCCTCTCAAAGAGATTGTCATCAATTACCAAAATGGGGGAGATTGTAAGAACATGTCCTTTACCCCATGTGTGGTTTTGGTAATTGATGACAATCCCTATGGACTAACGGTTGCATTGAGAATCAATCTTAGGTCAAGTCCATAGTCATGTTGGACTCAAGGTTGTAAGATGGAGAAGACGGAGTACATGATGGAGATGGTTGTCGAAGAGAGACAAAGACGATGTTGAAGATGAAGAGAGAAGACGGCGTAGAAGATGAAGAGAGAAGACGGCGTAGAAGATGAAGAGAGAAGACGGCGTTGAAGATGGAAGTCGGTGGCATGTACAATCATGAAGAGTATGAAGACGGAGCTTGCCGACTCGAGAAGAACGCGCAAGGATTAGGTTTGTGCTCGATAGGATAGTGGGTCGTATCATCGGAGAGAGCTCAAACCTTGCATGCATTGCATCGTGTTCTTGGTTCTTATGCATGAAACGGATTTCGGTTGCATCACATATTGCATAGGCGAGAGTGATGATTTTCACGATATACCGTATTGAGAGGTTACACCTCTATGACCATGGGAAAATAATCACTCACTCTTTTTCATGATTTTATCATGTGAGAAGGTAGCTCTTGTCGCCCTCTTTCCAACGAAATTGGTTTCATGTCATTCCGAGTTTCCTAGCTCAAGATATGATTTTTAGAGTGCATCATATTTGGAAAAGAAAAAGAAAAAGCGTTTTCGGCCGGGCGGTACTACCGTTGGTGATACCGGCCCAAGTACCGCCCGTGCGGTTTTTTCTTACTGGATACTCAGCGGTACCAGGCCGGTACCAGGCCGGTAGTACCGTAACTCAGTTACGGTACCAGGCCGGTACCGGGCCCGGTACTACCGCTGGCCCATCTGCCTTTTTCTTTTTCCTTTTATTTCCCAGCTGCCTCCACCTCCTTCCGCGCGTGGGCCGCGCCCAGCACTCCGGCCCACCACCGCGCCCTGCTCCCTGGCGCCCAGCCAAGCGGCTGCTGATACGTCTCCGACGTATCGATAATTTCTTATGTTCCATGCCACATTATTGATGATATCTACATGTTTTATACACATTATATGTCGTATTTATGCATTTTCCGGCACTAACCTACTAACGAGATGCCGAAGAGCCAGCTTGCTATTTTCTCGCTGTTTTTGGTTTCAGAAATCCTAGTAAAGAAATATTCTCGGAATTGGACGAAATCAACGCCCAGGGTCCTATTTTGCCACGAAGCTTCCAGAAGACCGAAGGAGAGTCGAAGTGGGGCCACGAGGTAATATTAAATATCAATTTCCTCTCAAGAAAGGTATGGAACACTTCCCTAGAAAGAGAATGAAGTTACCTTTTGATTCTATTATTAGAACAAATTATGATGTTGATGCTTCGTCTCTTGATGTTACTTGATATACACTTTCTGCGCCTTGCTGAAAGGCGTTAAAGAAAAGCGCTTATGGGAGACAACCCATGTTTTTACTACAGTATTTTTGTTTTGAATTTGAGTCTTGGAAGTTGTTTACTACTGTAGCAACCTCTCCTTATCTTAGTTTTGTGTTTTTTTGTGCCAAGTAAAGTCTTTGATAGTAAAGTTCATACTAGATTTGGATTACTGCGCAGTTTCAGATTTCTTTGCTGTCACGAATTTCGACCTGCCTCCCTGTAGGTAGCTCAGAAAATTAAGCCAATTTACGTGCGTGATCCTCAGATATCTACGCAACTTTCATTCAATTTGGGCATTTTCATTTGAGCAAGTCTGGTGCCTCAATAAAATCCATCTTTACGGACTGTTCTGTTTTGACAGATTCTGCCTTTTATTTCGCATTGCCTCTTTTGCTATGTTGGATGAATTTCTTTGATCCATTAATGTCCAGTAGCTTTATGCAATGTCCAGAAGTGTTAAGAATGATTGTGTCACCTCTGAACATGTTAATTTTTATTGTCCACTAACCCTCTAATGAGTTGTTTCGAGTTTGGTGTGGAGGAAGTTTTCAAGGATCAAGAGAGGAGTATGATGCAATATGATCAAGGAGAGTGAAAGCTCTAAGCTTGGGGATGCCCCGGTGGTTCACCCTTGCATATTCTAAGAAGACTCAAGCGTCTAAGCTTGGGGATGCCTGACATGGGCGTCCCTAATGGGCCTGCTGAAGATAGTACCCGGGGTTTATTGAAGGCCCACTACTCGAATAGTAAGAAGATTCGGAAGCCCAAGATGTTATTAAGGAAAGTTAGAGTTGTAATAGAAAGTTTTATTTGTAATCTTACGGGATAAGTTTGAAACCTTCCCGGACTTTGTAACTTGTACAGCACGAATCCCTCGGCTCCGCCTCCTATATAAGGGGGAGTCGAGGGATGCAGAGATCATCGAATCATTGTCTACAAACCCTAGTTTTCATAATCGTCGAGTACTTTTCGGCTGAAGCCTTCGAGATCTACTTGCCCTCTACTTCCAACTAAACCCTAGCCTACAATCCATAGGCATTGACAAGTTAATACCTTGTCAATTGGCGCCGTCTCGTGGGAATTAGAGGCGACAAGGAGCTGATCTCGATGGCACGTTCAAGATCGTCGACTTCATCGGTAGCAAGCAACATCATGGACGAGAGGTAAACGGATCGAAACCGGTCTTGTTGATTTTGTTCCTCATCCGCCCTCCCGTTTGGATGCATATGCGTATCCGGAGGAGCCAATGAAGATGACGTTTGGAAAATTCGATTTCCGCGTCGAGAAAGAAGGAGTGTATCGTCTCGAAGTTCCGATCTCGTCGGGATTTTCGTCGGGTGGTTCTGATCTCTCAAACTCAGTATCATCCGTCGAATCCAGCGATAAGGAGATTTCGTCGCCACGCTTCATCGACAGTAGGGCAAGTGAAAAACTCGCCAGAATCTTCAGCGACATGTCCTTCGAATCATCGGCGGACTCTTATATAAGCGATGATTCAAGCGACACTGATAGCTTCGACTTCATCGACAAATCCGCCTCTATTGGGAAGGTCTTCACCAAACTCTATGGTGGTGTCACCGAACCAAGCAAAGTGAAAACTCCCAAATATCATCAAGTTTTTGCCATTGGAGATGCAAGTCGCGATCAAGAGGAAACATCGGAGGCTTTCAACGATTTGGGCAATCCCTATGTCGATCCCTCAGATCTAAGGAGAGGTATGGGCACTAAATATGTCGGGCCTACACCACGCGTCAGAGTTCAACTTCCACAAACAGCCTGGGATAGAGCTGCAAAAGCTTTAGATGGCTCGGAACCAATGACGACAACTGCTACAGTCCAAGAACTACAAGCTTATCAATATAGACTCGCCCGAGCTGGAAGAGAACTGGAAAAACAGACAGAAGCTCTAAACAGAAGAAAGGAGGCAGCTTCTGCGTCAAGCAGACGAAGGGCAGAGTTAAGTCGACAATCTGGAACCTCGGGAGATAGCCATAGAGAAGCTCGGAACAGAGCAAGGTCAAGGTTACAACACATACCTGAAGGAGAAAGAGAGTACCTGGTTCAAAATCTCGACATGTCTTTTATGTCGATAGACACAAGAGGGAATATTATCCCCAAGACACCAGAAGCTGGGTATATGGCGACACAAGCCTTTATCCTTGCATCCGAGGCCACCTCCGGGAGATCCAAGGGAGGCTTTGTACAACATGGCAGTGGCGGGAGCTGAAGCCATGGGAACGGCGTTTGTATCAACACCGCCGAGAGGAGCTGCAAGGCAAAATAGTCCACGACCTACGGCAGCAGCAGCAGCAAATGTCAAAGGAACAAGTGGAGCAAGAGATACGGCAGCACAAGCAAGGGTAGACAGAGCACGGCAAGGCAGAAGGGAACATCGGTATTCCCCAGAATTAAACGACGAGGATATGTGCGGTTTGCCGTGCTTCACGAGGAGAGTACGAAAAACTCGAGTCCCTTCGGGATTTAAGTTGCCTGATCATTTCAAAAAATTCGACGGCCTGCAAGATCCAGAGGATTGGCTAGTTGATTACCTCGAGACGGTGAAGTTAACTGGAGGGACCAGGGCAACAGCCATGCAAAGTATTCAGGTGCATTTAAGTGGAGCTGCACGATCTTGGATCAAAAAGCTTCCGCCAGGATCTATCGACAACCTGGGATAGCTTTGAGGACATATTCGTCAAGAATTTCCGATCCACTCGCAAGAAGCCCGCGTCTCTAGAGGAGTTACGGGCGTGTCGACGGAAGCCGGACGAGCCAATGAGAAAATATATCCAAAGGTGGAACATCATAAGAAACTCGGCGAGAAAATATATCCGACGAGAGGGCAATAGATGCATTTGTCGCGGGGATCGGGCGTGGAGATTTTGTCGAAGATTTGGGAAGAACCAATCCAAAGACAGTATCGGCATTAATGGAAATAGCAAACAGATGGGCAGATGGAGAAGATGCTGTCCACAACAAACGGCATAGGTCGCCAGAGGAGGACCGCGGTCGAAATTATCAATCAAGGCGACGATTTCCTCGGTAGTACTCGAATTATGATGCTCCAGGTCAAATTTCGGCTGGTTTCCGAGCCAGTGCAGGGAGGAAATAATCGAGATGATTACCGGAGAAGTAATGAGCAACGACGTGACAATAGAGACGAATTTCGACAAAATAGGCAAAACAGCGGGCCAAGGTTCCGGAGGCCTTTTGTGTCTCCCGAAGAAATGATGAACGGGCCGTGTCGGATGCACTTTTTCCTCGACGACGAACGGAAAAAGACAGTCAGGACATCTGCAGAAGGATTGTCGAAATTTCCAGGCAATGCTGAGATACGAAGGGCATGCTAATGCTCAGGCAGCGCAAAGAAACACTCGAGAACCCAGAAGTGAGGTCCACCTGCCACCTCCTCCCGCGATAACAGATGACAATCGACATCAGCTAAGAATAGCGGCGGCGCCTACACCACCACCTTACGTTGACCCCAATTCTAATGGAGCGGTCTCGATGATTCAGAAGGGAAGGCCGTCCAATAGAACTCAGAAAGTAATCTCGCGACAGGTGTTCATGGCAGAGAAGATGCCTCCACCAACAGGTTGAGTACCTTAATTGGTCGGGGCAAGACATTGGCTTCACCATAGCAGATCATCCGCAAGCAAGTTCCTCGACCGTGGGCGGTCGGCACTCATACTACCGGCGGTCATCGCGAGGATTTGACGTGTCTCGCGTGTTTATAGATGGCGGCGGCAGCTTGAACCTCATGTACGCAGATACATTAAGGAAGATGAACATCTCCCTAGCAAACCTGAAACCAACAGACACGAGATTCCACGGCATCACACCAGAGAAGCCAAGCTATCCGTTGGGGAAGATAAACCTCGACGTTCAGTTTGGGACCCGAGAAAATTACAGAATCGAGAAATTGGAGTTTGAAGTCGTAGATTTCCCGTTACAATACCACGCTCTGTTGGGACGACCAGCATATGCTAGATTTATGGCGGTACCACATTACACGTATCTATTGTGGAGCATGCCCGGACCTAAGGGACCAATTACAATCAAAGGAAGCTTCGCCCTAGCCGATAAATGTGACAAGGATTTTCATCGACTATCAGAAACTTTCGGGATGCAAGCTGAGTATTTGGCATCAAGGCTCATGACTGACTACGACGTACCGCCAGACGTTGCAAGGCCAAATAAAGAATCAACTTTCAACACTGAGAAAAATTCTAAGGACGTGCAGATTCACCCGACGGATCCAAAAAAGACGACATCCATTGCAAATGACATGGACCTCGCATAGGAAAGCGCGCTCGTCAAGTTCCTCCGTGAGAACTGGAAAATCTTTGCATGGTGTCCAGTTGACATGCCAGGAGTACCCAGGGAACTTGCCGAGCACTACCTTAACTTGGATCCACTAGCGAGACCAATCAAACAACCTTTGCGACGTTTTTCGGAACCAAACCGCAAAGCTATGCTATCAGAAATTGATCGACTCAGAGAAGCTGGTTTCATCAAAGAGATATCCACCGAAGCCACTTGGGTAGCTAACCCGGTGATGGTGCCAAAGAAAAACACTAAAGTCCTTCGCATGTGTGTCGACTTTACGTGTCTCAATAAACATTGTCCAAAGGATCACTTTCCCCTCCCAAGGATCGATCGGATTATCCACTCCACGGCGGGATGTGAACGTCTTTCCTTTCGGACGCATACTCGGTTATAACCGGATCAGATTAAAAGAAGACGACGAAGCCAAAACAGCGTTCATCACACCGTATGGCGTATTTTGTTATAAAACAATGCCCTTCGGGTTGAAAAACGCGGGAGCAACGTATCAGAGGATGATGCAGAAGTGTTTGGCAACACAGATTGGAAAAAAACGTGCAAGTATACAGTGATGATGTAGTCATAACGTCAAAAAAGGGGACAACATTGATCGAAGATCTCAAGGAAACTTTTGATAACCTCGACAAATTCTGCATCAAGCTGAACCCGACGAAATGCTCTTTTGGCGTCCCAGCAGGAGAACTCCTCGGGTTCTTAGTTTCAGCAAGAGGGATTGAGGCAAACCCCGACAAAATACAAGCCATCGTAACGATGAGGAAGCCAACCAAGTTAAAAGAAATACAGCAATTAACGGGGCGAGTCGCAGCTTTGAGTAGATTCGTCGCCAGGCCGGGAGAAAAAGCACTACCGTTCTACGCTTTGATAAAACAAGGGGAGAAATTCCAGTGGAACGAAGAAGCCGATAGAGCTTTCGAGGATCTGAAACGCAAAATCTCGACACCACCAATCTTGGTGGCGCCGAAGGAAAAGAAACCTCTCCTGCTGTACATCGCAGCCACGCCACAAGTGGTTAGCACGGTGCTAGTTGTCGAAGGAGAAGAAGAAGGAAAACTCCATGGAGTGCAAAGACCGGTATATTTCATTAGTGAATTTTTATTGCCGTCCAAACAGCGGTACCCGCAGTACCAGAAACTAGCATATGGAGTAATTACAACAGCAAGAAAGTTGCGCCACTATTTTTCGGCACACCCGATAATAGTAGTCAATGAAGCACCTCTCTCAAATATACTAAACAATCCAGAAGCTACAGGGCGTGTCTCCCTTTGGGGAATAGAACTTTCCCCTCGGGACATCACGTATGAAAAAAGAAAGGCAATCAAGTCGCAAGTTTTGCCAGATTTCATCGCAGAATGGATGGAGCTGCAAAACACGGGACCCCCAGATTTGTCGAGAACTTGGACAATGAACTTCGACGGATCCAAGAGAGTAGAAGGAGTTGGCGCAGGAGTGATACTCATATCACCTGAAGGCGACAAGTTGAAATATGTCCTACGGATGACGTTCCCAAACGCATCCAACAATGAAGCAGAATATGAAGCCCTTATACACGGGATGAAGATAGCGAAAGCTTGTGGTGCAACTCGACTAAAAATCTTTGACGACTCACAATTGGTGGCTCAGCAAGTTATGAACCAATGTGATGCAGTCAATGATAGCATGATAGCATACAAGGAGGTATACAATGAGCTGGAGAAGCTGTTTGATGGATGCGAGGTAAATCATATCGATGAGGCCGAGCAATGATGAAGCCGACGTCCTCGCAAACATCGGGTCACAGTGCCTCCCAATCCCGCCAGGCGTGTTTTCGGAAGAAATAGCGGAGAGATCAACGAAGCCGAAGAAGGTGCGTAAAAAAGCAAAAGAAGGAAAAACTTCGGCGTCTCCCAAAGAAACCATGGAGGACGAAGATGACCAAGAACTTGTGATGATGATAGAAGTTCCTTGGATGCAAGCGTACGTATCGTATATCCTCAGGAAGGAAATACCCGACGATCCAATTGAAGCAAGGCGAGTTATTCGACGATCCAAAGCTTTCACAGTGGTCAAAGGGGAGTTATATAAGCGAAGTATTTCAGGCGTCTTGCAAAGGTGTGTCACACCGGAAGAAGGAAGAATAATCCTAAAAGATGTGCACGAGGGAATATGTGGTCACCACGCAAGCAGTCGAGCTATTGCAGCCAAAGTCTTTCGGGCAGGATTCTATTGGTTGACAGCAATCGAGGACGCAAAAGAGATAGTACGAACTTGCGACGCGTGCCAGAGATTTGCCGCAAAACCGCACTCTCCGGCGGCAGAACTAATGCCAATACCATTGTCATGGCCCTTCGCCCAGTGGGGACTCGACATGGTAGGCAAGTTGCACAAAGCTTCGCCGGGAGGATACGAGTACCCGTTGGATGCTGTCGACAAATTCACCAAGTGGGTAGAAGCGAAGCCAATAAATTCACCGGATGCACAATCAGGCAATAAAGTTCGTGAAGGGCATCGTTTTTCGATTTGGAGTACCTCACAAGCATCGTCACGAGGCAATGGCAGCAACTTCACGTCGAAGGAGTTCAAGGCATACTCGTGCGGAAGTGGGCATCAAATTACACTTCGCGTAAGTTGCACATCCCCAAACTAATGGCCAAGTCGAGAAAGCCAATGGCATTATCTGCAATGGCATTAAAAAACGTCTGCTAGGACCGCTTGAAAAGGCTCGACATACCTGGCCAGAAGAACTACCAAGTGTTTTGTGGAGCATCCGAACAACACCAAACACGGCGACACAAGAAACCCCGTTCTTTCTCGTCCACGGAGCTGAAGCCGTACTACCAATTGAGATGAAGTACTGTCACGGGTTACCAAGTACCAACAAGACTTGAAGAACTACCACAGTCGACGATTGCGGCCAAGATCTTTTCAGGTCGGTGATTTGGTCCTGCGACTCAACCAGCAAGGTACAGAGAAGCTCGAGTCACCATGGTTGGGGCCTTACATCATCACGGAAGTCATCGACGGAGGAGCATACAGGATCAAGGACAAGAAGACAGGGGTTCCCGAGAAAACCCCCGGAACGTGGCGCAGCTCAGGCGGTTCTACGCCTAGAGCCGAAATATAGTCCTTCTTTGTAAAAATACAATGTACTGAAACGCCCGCGAGTTTTCAGACGCACTCTTTTCCTTTTCGGGGCACCGAGTGGGGCCGGAAAGGTTTTTAATGAGGCGGGCTCGCGGTGCTGCAATATAATAAAGATAGTGGAGATATACTTCTTATTTTTCGACACGCTCGGGGGCTCAACGCCTAAGTCTCAAAATACGTACAATATAGATTTACCGAAATATTTCGCCTTGGTACACTAATACCTCGCCAAATATAAAAATCGGAAGCCAACAATTATAAATATAGTGTACACGTCAAAAATCTTAATTGCTTTGGTCCAAGAACCTCGCAACAAAAATATAAAACTTCGATATTAAAGATACTCGAAGATTTGCAATCCATCAATGAAAGAAAGGATGTCTTATTACAACAGAAGGAAAAATCTTCAAGATAGAAAAAACAGTACAACCCCTAGCCAGAAGGCTCGGGGCTCCAACAATATGGAGCACTGTGCAATATACAACAAATTTCTTCGAAATAAAAAAGAAATCAAAAAAGATAGAGATACAAGGTTTCCAATATGATACAAATCGGTTAAAGCCCAAAATACTATCTACGGACAAGCCTCCGGTTGTTTTATGTTCAGCATAGGACCCCTTGATGAAGAATTCCGAGTCCATCCGAAGAAGCTCATCTATCATCGACTCGGCCACGGGAGCTACCATATCATCGATTGTGTCAATATCATTTTTTCGCCGCGTTTTCTTGGCCGGGCAATCAGCAACAATCTTCGTCGAGTCTAACTTTGGATGACAAATATTTATCATAATCATGGCGAACCTTGCTCCAGCAGGTGAGTTGAGCTCGCACAAAATTATGAATGCGGGGAGCATCTCTCGAATACCTCCAGTAATTCAGGAAGAGTTTTGGGAACCTCATTTCGAGGAAATAAAGTCCTATAAACAAGGGTTAATGTTGTCGTGCAAAAATTGAGAAATTCGCGCACTTGGCAAGCACGATCTTGGAACCTGACAATTTGTTGGGTTCGTTCAGGAGTGGCCCAGAACAAATAGCCATGGTTAAGGAAAAGATTGACAAGAAGATTCGTTCTCTCGTTCACTCTTCGATCTTCGGCAGCAGCATCAAGAACCGAGCCTATTAAGCGACAAGGCAAGAAATTTGAAGGAAGGCCCAGCAAAATAAAGAGGAGGCATTGTGAGGTTGGAAAAACGTACCTAACATATCTGTGCTAGCTTCCGGCATTAGCTCGAGCATACTATTTTCTCGGGTCGTGGCTTCCTTTGCTTCCAATACGCAGCATCCTTGGCAGCCGTAGCCTCTTTGGCTTGTTGGAGAGCAAGTTTTTCTTGCTCAGATGCTTTCCGAGATTGTTCCATCATTGCAGAGTTTGTTTCTTCATGAATTGAAGTTGTTGTCGAAGTTCTTGCAAATCTTCCGACAAATGTTTGCTTGAAGAACCTTCGAGGGGATTATCATCGACTAGTACTTTCTTCGAGAAGGAAGATGCAGGTGAAGCGACGCGAGAACAAGGGTTGGTCAAATAATTATCAAATATTAACTGGAAAAGAAAGTCCCAGGATCAATGATAAGCACGAAGAGGAATTTCATTAATTTCTAGAAAATTTACACGGACATTACAAAAGAAGTTCTCCAGAGGGACTAACAGGGTAATTGTCGCCAAGGCTACAATGGCGACAATGGCAAAAGGAATAGAGAAAGCAAAGGAAAGAAAAAAGCAAAGGCATTCAACTAGACCTCCGGCCTTGATGAGCTAGGAGTCGAAGATGGCTTGATCCCGAGATAGGCCAGGATTTTCTTCGTGTTGGGCTTGGATGCCTTCATCAACGACCTCCATCTTGATTGCTCTATCTGCTCAGTGTCGCCTACCTTCGTCCAGTCAACAGTTTGTTGACTGTCAGCGACCAAGGCAATGGTGTTCTCAACAGCAACCTTCATGTTCTCCTGGCGCATCTTTAGTCCAAGATCCTCTGGTGGATTGAAGTCTTTGGCAAGGGCAAGGAAAGTCTTAGGCTCCTCTTTCTTCGGGAAGAAGTAGGGGAACAACTTCGACAATCCTGCGTCAGCATTCACCACGCCTTCGCGAATTTCTTGGCCGTGAAACTCCAAATAAGACAGTGCGTCAAGCAGAGGATCATTGGTGGGATTCTCAAGGTCAAAATCTTGGCTTGTTTGACCTGCCTTAGAAATTATATATTAGTTGACAGCAAGTAAAAATAGAGGAAAGCAAGTCTTACGAAAAATAGAAGGGACCAACAAAATTACCGAGGAAGCGACGATTTTGTGTGTTCACGCGCTTGAGGATTCCCTTTTCACGAGCAGCTTGTGCGGCCTTGTGCTCATTTAGAGCAGCTTCAGCATCTTCAAGTTTCTTTTGCAGTTCTTCGGCACTAGCAGCTTTTGCTTTGGCTTCATCAGCCTCCACTTTTGCTTGGCTAGCGTCAAGTTCGGCTTTCTGGCGAGCCTTTTCACTTTGCTCCAATTTATGAGCAAAAGTGTCGGCAAGCCTGTTGGCCTCTGCAAGTTTCTCTGCCAAAATAGAAAAGAACAATCAAAATTGCGACAAAAATAGAAGCAAGAAGATCGGAAACAATGACAGCAAAAAATTGTTACCTTCAGTCCTGCTGGCATATTCACGGTACCCAATGAATTGGGACCCAATGCGAACAAGCTCTTTGATCATGGGCTGTCAAAGAAGAATAGAGAAAGAAAATTTCGGTAACAGAAAAAAAATGAAGGCACAAAAAGAAGTAAACGGAGGAAATATAGATACTAGCAGGCAAGTCAAAAACTTACATCATCTAAGAGCGCCTGAGAAAAGCTACCCAATTGAGGGGCAGGCTCGACGATCGTCTCAACCCTCGTCCTTTTTGGTGAAGGAGCAAGGGGGCTTGAAGGAGGAGTGGTGGTGACGACGTTTTGTTGAGGAGGCGAAGATTCTTCTCCTTCAACTAGCGTCTCCGACACAAGCAATGTATGTGACGCGCTCGTCCGAGGAGCCACGTCATGAGTCGGTACGTCTTCCTCGTCATCACTGCGATTAAGGATCGATAGCATAAAAAGCAAGATAAGACAAAAAACTTCGACTACAGAAATAAGGGGAAATCAAGGTGACTTACGAGCTGACGAGAGATGCGAGATATGGATCATAAGTTGCCTTCTGATGTGAAGGATCAACTTCGTCGGCTTTGGAAGTGCCGGAATCTTCGGCGTTATTCCTCTTCCTTTTCCCTTTTGGAGAAACAGCGGGAGGAGGAGATTGGGCCGACGCAGTGCCTTCGGAAGATCCCGCAGATTTTCGAGAATCCACGGGTTCATTCACAAAAGACGGAGCTTCTTGATTGTCATCAGTGACAATAGCCCTTTCTTCGACTTCTCCACCTTCAGGAAGAGGAGGAAGCGAGACAAGTTTTGGATGATCCTGTGCAAAATAAAGCAGGGAGAGATATCAGGAAAGAAGTAACAAAAAGATAGCAAAGTAACAACAAGACAAATAGACAAAGATTACCTTGGGAAGTGGATTGGCGGCGCTGAACGGCGTCACACGGCAAGAAGAAGGGACAGCATCTCTTTTGCTGAGAGATGAAATTTTTCGGACAAGTTTTTCTAAATCTTTGACCTCCAAATTCACAGACAGCCGATCTACGTCTTCGTCGCCGACATATTTCCGGAGAGGATATTTGCGAGCTTGAAGTGGCTGCACTCTAGTACTAAGAAAGTATGCGGTGATTTGGATACCCGATAATTCTTGACCGCGAGTATTTTGCAACTCGTGGATACGAGTCATCAAGGTTTACGTCGACGCCCTTTCTTCTTCGGTGGCCTCCGCGTCCCGAGAACGGCGGCGAAAGATTTTTCGGCGCCATCAAAAGGAGGAATGTTGTCCTCCGCACATCCATGGTTCTCCTCTTGAATGTACAACCACTTCTTGCGCCATCCTTGAACCGAGTCGGAAGCTTGACGTCGAAGTAGTCAACGAGTGGGCGAACAGAAATTACAACGCCACCTATATTATAGGCGACATTGGGCGAGCCATTACGGCGGCAGAAGAAAATGCGCTTCCATAGCGCCCGGTTAGGCTGGACGCCAAGGAAGGCCTCGCAAAGAGTGATGAAAATGGAGATGTGAAGAATGGAGTTTGGCGTGAGGTGGTGGAGTTGCAGACCGTAGACAAAAAGCAATCCACGAAGAAAAGGATGAATGGGGCGGACAGACCGCGGATGAGGTGATCGACAAAACATACCCGGTACCCCATTGGAGGGGTTGGGTAGCTCTCCTCACTGGGGAAGCACAGCGCCTTGGATTTCTTGCTGATCCCCAGCTTCTTCAACATGTTGATGTCTTGCGAGGAAATTTTCGATCTTTCCCACTCCGCCGCCCCAAGATCCGCTGCGGCCATGGAGGATTCCGGTGTGCTGTGCCTCGTCAAACGGCGTGGCGGCATCAACAATGGCGCAGGATTTGCAGTTTGGAGGCGAGGAGCTTAAGAGCTTGTGGATCGCAGGAGGGAATTTGCAGATGAGAGAAGGAGGACGGCGTGAGCGGAAGTGTTTAAGGAGGAAGAAGATGATCTTATATAGGGGTGCGGTGAAACGACGAACCGTTGGATAAGGAAAATGTGTGACAGATGATAGCCACGTGGCAACAAGGGTAAAAAAGTAACTTAACGCTGGGGAAGTTACGGTGCGTGCGCCAGAAAAAGCGGAGGACGTGTGTCCTCCACTTGCATGACGTGTCAAGATAGTGGATCGATTGGGCCCGCATGGCAGCGAGAAAAGACTTGTCACAAATTTTTGACTAGCAATCGTGGCTATCGTTAGCAATAACATCACCTTGGCAGAAGAAAACTTCGACTCAAAAGCTGCATCAAAAGGCGACATGCAAAAGTATTGGAGAGCCTTTGATCAAATACAAGTTTTTGAACAAATGCTCGGGGGCTACTCCCATCGGGAGCGCTGTTCGCGCACCCAAGACATTATAAAACTTCGGGAGAGAAAGAAAATATAGCGGCATATAGCGTGGAGCCTACAACCAAGCACAAGTCCTTGGCTGTAGCCTCGGGGGCTACTCCCATCGGGAACGCTGTTCGCGTGCCCGATGAAACTATAAAAAAGAAAAAAAAGAGAGAAAATCAGAATGACAAGAAGAAACATAGCAAAGCAAAAGAGTATATTTCGAGTTATAAATAACTCTGTATATACTCCCATCGGGAGAGCAATATAAGTCATCTTTGACTCGATAAAATGTGCCATTCCATCAGCCGAATAAGCACTCGACAATATATTCTCAGAACGCCGAAGTTGCGATCAATTTCCGAATGCCGCAAAACTTTGCGAAGGTAAGACCCCAGATCTATTATGTGAGGCGTGGCGCCGTCTCTGACGTCGGTTTGCTACTTTTATCCGTATCAACAGATACGAAGAAAAATCCTAACGGACGCGTTAGGTACCCGATAAATATGACTGGGACTCGACAGAATGGTAAGACCTTAAGCGGCACATGTCGAAGTTTACACCGGTATCCCGAAATCATGTCCGGGGACGTGATTTTGAAGTAGGTTTTGCGGATTGCCACTAGAGCAGTTAACTAGTACCTGATCCGTCAGATGAACTAGCCCCAACTACCATTATCCCTGTACAATATAGAAATTTATATGAAGAAATATAGAAAAGTTTAAGTTATCGAGTAAAAATAAGCAGTGGAGATTTTCCCTGACTCTACGATTCAAGCAAAATCTCGGGGGCTACTGACATGGGCGTCCCTAATGGGCCTGCCGAAGATAGTACCCGGGGTTTATTGAAGGCCCACTACTCGAAGAGTAAGAAGATTCGGAAGCCCAAGATGTTATTAAGGAAAGTTAGAGTTGTAATAGAAAGTTTTATTTGTAATCTTACGGGATGAGTTTGAAACCTTCCCGGACTTTGTAACTTGTACAGCACGAATCCCTCGGCTCCGCCTCCTATATAAGGGGAGTCGAGGGACGCAGAGATCATCGAATCATTGTCTACAAACCCTAGTTTTCATAATCGTCGAGTACTTTTCGGCTGAAACCTTCGAGATCTACTTGCCCTCTACTTCCAACTAAACCCTATCCTACAATCCATAGGCATTGACAAGTTAATACCTTGTCAATGCCCAAGGCATCCCCTTCTTCATCGACAACATTATCAGGTTCCTCCCCTGAAACTATATTTTTATTCCATCACATCTTATGTACTTTGCTTGGAGCGTCGGTTTGTTTTTGTTTTTGTTTTGTTTGAATAAAATGGATCCTAGCATTCATTGTGTGGGAGAGAGACACGCTCCGTTGTTGCATATGGACAAATATGTCCTTAGGCTTTACTCATAGTATTCATGGCGAAGGTTGAATCTTCTTCGTTAAATTGTTATATGGTTGGAATCGGGAAATGCTACATGTAGTAATTCTAAAATGTCTTGAATAATTTGATACTTGGCAATTGTTGTGCTCATGTTTAAGCTCTTGCATCATATACTTTGCACCCATTAATGAAGAAACACATAGAGCTTGCTAATTTGGTTTGCATATTTGGTCTCTCTAAAGTCTAGATAATATCTAGTATTGAGTTTTGAACAACAAGGAAGACGGTGTAGAGTCTTATAATGTTTACAATATGTCTTTTATGTGAGTTTTGCTGCACCGATCATCCTTGTGTTTGTTTCAAATAAACCTTGCTATCCTAAACCTTGTATCGAGAGGGAATACTTCTCATGCATCCAAAATCCTTGAGCCAACCACTATGCCATTTGTGTCCACCATACCTACCTACTACATGGTATTTCTCCGCCATTCCAAAGTAAATTGCTTGAGTGCTACCTTTAAAATTCCATCATTCGCCTTTACAATATATAGCTCATGGGACAAAATAGCTTAAAAACTATTGTGGTATTGAATATGTACTTATGCACTTTATCTCTTATTAAGTTGCTTGTTGTGCGATAACCATGTTTCTGGGGACGCCGTCAACTATTCTTTGTTGAATATCATGTGAGTTGCTATGCATGTCCGTCTTGTCTGAAGTAAGAGAGATCTACCACCTTAATGTTTGGAGCATGCATATTGTTAGAGAAGAACATTGGGCCGCTAACTAAAGCCATGATTCATGGTGGAAGTTTCGAGTTTTGGACATATATCCTCAATCTCATATGAGAACACTAATTGTTGCCACATGCTTATGCATTAAAGAGGAGTCCATTATCTGTTGTCCATGTTGTCCCGGTATGGATGTCTAAGTTGAGAATAATCAAAAGCGAGAAATCCAAAATGCGAGCTTTCTCCTTAGACCTTTGTACGAGCGGCATGGAGGTACCCCATTGTGACACTTGGTTAAAACATGTGTATTGCGATGATCCGGTAGTCCAAGCTAATTAGGACAAGGTGCGGGCACTATTAGTATACTATGCATGAGGCTTGCAACTTGTAAGATATAATTTACATAACTCATATGCTTTATTACTACCGTTGACAAAATTGTTTCATGTTTTCAAAATAAAAGCTCTAGCACAAATATAGCAATCGATGCTTTCCTCTGCGAAGGACCATTCTTTTACTTTTATGTTGAGTCAGTTCACCTATCTCTCTCCACCTCAAGAAGCAAACACTTGTGTGAACTGTGCATTGATTCCTACATACTTGCATATTGCACTTGTTATATTACTCTATGTTGACAATTATCCATGAGATATTGTTATCACCAGAATTTGACCGGATCAGAGGTGGGCCGCGATTGGAGATGGGCTTAAAGATTATATACGGAAGAAATACGTGAATCGGCCTTATATGCAAAGTTTGGGCTAGTTTGCCCTTGTATACGTAACATATTAGATTACGTGTCGGTTAGTTAGAGTTTGCCTCGTACACGGTTGGGATTATTCCCACATTAGAAAGTCTACGGACTATAAATATGTATCTAGGGTTTATGAAATAAACAACAACCAACGTTCAACACAAATCAATCTCGGCGCATCGCCAACTCCTTCGTCTCGAGGGTTTCTTCCGGTAAGCACCATGCTGCCTAGATCGCATCTTGCGATCTAGGCAGCACTAAGCTTATTACGTTGTTCATGCGCTGCTCGTGCTTGAAGCCTTTTTGATGGCGAGCAACGTAGTTATCTTAGATGTGTTAGGGTTAGCATTGTTCTTCGTATCATATGCTTGTCGTAGTGCAACCCTTATACATCTAGCCGCCCTTACACCTATCTCAGGTGTAGGGGCGGCACCCCGCTTGATCATTGTTTAGTAGATCCGATCCGTTACGGTTGCTCCTTGTTCTTCAAGGATTAGTTTAATATCCGCAAGAGTTAGGCCTTACAAAGGGTTGGAGGATCCAGCGGCGTGTAGGGTGTAGTTTGCTAGCCCTAGACAGGATGTTCCGGGGATCAACCTCGTGTTGGTTTTTAGGCCCTGTCTAGGATCGGCTTACGATCACCGTACGCGAGCGCGAGGCCCAATCGTGAGTAGGATGATCCGATTATGCGGTGAAAACCCTAAATCGTCGTAGATCGCTTTGGCTTTATCTTGATCAAGCAGGACCACCATATATTCGTACACCTCGTACGAATCATGGGTGGATCGGCTCTTTGAGCCGATTCACAGGACAACCTGAGAGCCGATTGAGGCTCGTATTTAACGTTTACGTGTATGCCATGCAGGAAACTAAGCGAGGCATCATCCAACACCTTCTCGACCAGGTATAGGTCGGGTGGCACGCCCTTGCGACGGCATCGGACGTGTGACCGGAAGGCTTTGCGGGCCGTCGCTCGGAGGGACCGGGGCCAGCCGCGGTCCTGGGAGATTCCCGGCTCTACGGTGTTGCCAGTCGCTGCTCGCCGGTGGGTTTCTGACCGCAACACATTCTGGCACGCCCGGTTGGACAATCTTCGACATCCACCGCATCGCCATCTACATCCGAGATGGCGGAAAGCACTCCGGTCAAGTACGAGGACCTGACTGACGAGCTCAAGAAGAAGCATGACGAGATCAAGGCAGTCCTCGAAGCCGACCTCATCGGCTCTTTCCACAGAACCCGCTCCCGTGGCATCAGGTGGAAGGGGTTCTCACCTGAAGGCGCGCTCGATGGAGTGGACCTGTCCGCCCCGTCGGAAGAACGCACCGGGTCGCTGCGTCGGGAGATCAACTTCATGGTGGCTCATTCGGCTGCACCGCCACTACGAGAGCACTGGTGAACACTTTGGAGCGTGTCGCTCGCGCGTGATCCGGAAATCATGAGCCATCGGTATTCTCCGTCGGGACCAGCTGCGGGGACTTACAAAGGGGAGATGCCACTCCGAGTCCCGTCCACCGCTGCCGTTCGCGTTGGCAGCACCGAAGTGCCGAACTCATCGGCATACGTCGTCTACAAGATTGGTGGTGACCCTAGTGACTACCAATTCCTACCTGAGGCGCCCAAGGAGATCCCGCTCGGATACACGTGCGCATACGTGCCGAGCTGCGATGGCTCGGGCACTCTCGAACCGAGGCTGCAATAGCGGGGGTCTGCGGAACGGCGGGGAGGAACGTCGGGAGCGAGATCTTGAGAAGCAAACGTGGTTAGCTAAGTACGCCACTCCGACAAACCTCCGGAGATCAGCTCCTGCGGTTGGCTCAGAAGCTGGAAAAGCAAGCATGGCTGGCTAAGTATGCCACCCCGGCGAATCTTCAGGGTTCGACACCTTCAGCCATCACCGCGGATCAGATTTGTACAATTCTGAAAGATCAGTTCGGCATGATGCCGAAAAGGAAGACATTCGGCTATACCAAGCCGTACCCCAACGAGTACGAAATGATCCCGCTACCACCCAAATATCGGCTCCCCGACTTCACAAAGTTTAGTGGATCGAGATGGTTCCGGCTCCATCGAGCATGTGAGCCGATATTTGGCACAGGCTGGGCACGATCTCGGCATCGGACGAGCTGCGTGTGAGGTTCTTCGCACGGTCCCTCACGGGATCGGCTTTCGGGTGGTACACATCGCTGCCACCGAACTCGATCCGGACTTGGAAGCGGTTGGAAGAGCAATTCCACATACGGTATCACTCGGAGGCTTCAGAGGCTGGTATTGCCGATCTAGCACAAGTACGACGAAGCGCGGGGAAACGGTGTCGAGATACATCCGGCGCTTCGGGACCATTAGGAACCGATGCTATTCGGTTCACGTAAGTGAAAAAGAAGCGATCGAGTTGGCGGTGGTGGGTCTCTCATCATCGATCAAGGACGTGGCCTCCCAAGCGAGACTACCCTTCATTGGCGCACATGGTGCGGAGCACTGTCGGCATATGAACAGTGCCACCCGAGATGTTTACCGGGACAAATTCAAGCGTGCGGTGGTCCTGGTTGAGGCGAACGAGGATGAAGGTGCTGCGGGAGATCGAGAGGTAGCGGTGGCTGAATGGACTCGGGCGGCGAGGCCCGTGTCCTGCAAGTGGGTTAAGCCACAAGGCCCTCCAAAAGGGTTCGACTTCGACGTGACCAAAGCTGAGCATATTTTCGACCTCTTACTCACGGAGAAGCGGCTAAAGGTACCCGAAGGCCACAAGATCCCCACGGTGCGGGAGCTGAACGGAAAGCCATACGCAAGTGGCATAACACGTTCACCCACACCACTAACGACTGCGGGGTGTGGCGTCGGCAGATCCAAATGGCGATAGAAAAAGGGCGGCTAATTTTCAACCGAGTACGCCATGAAGGTCGACACACACACCTTCCCCGCCGTTAACATGGTGGAGTATACTTACCATGGAGGGTGCCAGCCAGATTTCTCGTGCAATATCAACATGGTGGGACCCGGGCACCACTGCGGTAAGAACGGAGATGAGGGCAGGCTGCTCTCATAGCAAAGACACGAGAGGAAGCCGCTCCACGCGATCGGCTCCGCCACGACGGCAAGCGCTACATCACGAGAGGGAGAAGTGAAGAACGTAAGATATCGGCGACCTCTCTGCGATCACCTCCTCAACAAGTATGTGGGTCAATACGACCAACGCCGGCGATACAACGACGCCGATGAAAAAGATCGTCCGGCTAGGGACGACGGGAGACGTCGTCGGCATGATCACGACGAGGAGCGATATGAACGCCACGCCAAGGAAAAGTCGAGGAGCAAGACGATGTGGATAGGCACCGGGACTGCCCCTTCTTCGGACACTTCGCTGGGATTCGGGAATGAGCCGATTGCCTACAATCGGCAATTGCCCGAGAATGTAAACAAAGGAAGAAGGATGCGGCTAACGTGTCCGTGTTCAAACGTCTAGGGCCTCTCCCGCTCGGAACAAGCATGCTTGAGTCCGCTCGGGTGGAAGATCTCGAGGAACTAGAGGACGATGATGAAGAAGACAAGTATCATCGGCCAAGGTGGTGCCACGATGGGCTCGGCCGTTCCCGAAGCGAAGGGTTCAGCGTGCGTGTGGGTTGGAGGAAGGCTGAAAGGTTATACCGCACACGTTGAGGAAGGCACGGCTCTGATCGGCCGCCAAAATTCAGCGAACCCCGGACGAAGAAGGTCGGCCACAAAGAAAAGAGTGGCGCCCCAAGCAAAGGAAAGCCGATGATGAGACATCGGCTGGCACAAACATGGTGCTCGTCCTTCCAACGGAGTTTGGTGCTCCAGGATTACACGAGGCACCCAATTTCGACGACTGCGAGCGCATCAACGTGACACGGGATGGGACTAGGTTGGTCTTATCCACGGGCCCGACCGTGTAGCGAACGCAGCGTCTATGGACAAACGTGGCGATGCCGATCCAGGAGATCGGCCCCAAGGATTTATGGAGGAACATTATAAAACCTTCATTGAGCAATTCAACGTGGAGGCCGATTCCAGCAATCGGCCAAAATTATCCTCACTGTACATTCTACACGGGTTCAACATTCGATCCAACGGGGAATACTCGAAGAGCCGATACCATCAAGTCCCTTGAAAGAATCGGCTCGGGGGGGCACCCAGGTGGATAAAACACGAGGATATGCAGTAGAAGCGTCTTTCAAACGCCCAGCAGCCCAAGATATCCTTTGATGACGGGTATTGAAGTACGGGGGCCGATACATAAATCGGCCGTAAAAAATTCAAAAAAAATTTAAGCACAGCCGATGCGCAGACATCGACTTAAGGATAGAAAGTCGATGCATGGCCATCGACTCAAGGGATACAACTGTTATAAGCAGAGACTCAATGGAGCAGGAAGTGGGTCACGAAGAGAGACTCTACTGGAAGAACTCCTCAATGGAATGCCTTCTTGCAAGTACTCGAGTCCGCAATATCAGTCGGGGCGGTTTGAGGGATCATGACCACGACCAATGCCAAGAGCAGCCTGGACGTGCAGATCAGGTTAAGGATGGGTTGCATCAGATCCGCCAAAGGAAAGGAGCCGATCTGACCTGCAAGGCGCGAGAAGTGGATTGAAGAAGCTCGGGGGGCAGCTCACCCTGAAGGTTCTCTGCTCTGGGGAGCCGATTTTGTTGAAATCGGCTGGCTCTGCATTATGACTTGAGGCCAATGGCGGCACATTTGGCTGACTCACTACCTTTCTCGCCTTGACTGAGGCTCGGGGGCAGCTTGTCCTGAAGGACCCTTTGCTATAGGGAGCCGATTTTGTTGAAATCGGCTGGCTCTACATCTCGGCTTTTGAGGAATAGTTGCTGCGGGAAAAACGGAGCGAGGAGCCCGTCTGCCGAAGTATCATCTCCAGCCTGCGGGTTGAGTTAGCAATGGTCTCGGAGAGCCCTCGAAAGCAAAGGGGATTTGGAAGAGAAGGGTCGGCAGGGAAATGTACGAAAACCCGAGGTTAATGATGAGGCCGAGGCATTATTTCGGGGGTTTTGCCGTTGAATCCAACACTACGCTCAGTGACTGCGGATTGGACCTGTTCGGTTGGAAGTTTGGGGATCTGAATTTGAGCAAGGTTCGCAGGTTACCGATGCGTTGCCATCGGCTTATTGAGCGGTGATCAAATTAACAATCGGCCAAATCAGTACGGAAAGAAATCGGCAGAAATCAAGTTAAGGGAAATTCTTCATTAATATTGGGATTTCTTACAATGAAGAGCCGACTACTCAAAGAGGAAAAGAAGAACAAAAGGAGAGCCGATTGCTCAGGGATTGCTAATCCTACATTGCTAATCCTCGCTAGCATCATCGTCGGTATCGGAGTTGCCGCCGGCGCTACCCCCGGAGGCTTCCTCGTCGCTACTGCCCCAGCCCTCGGCCGGAGCTTCTTCTTCCTCGTCATCATCATCATCCTCGCTATCCGCCCAAGCGCGGAAGCGCTTCGTCGGCGGGTACCCAGCGGAAGAGGAGGAATCATCCTCCTCCTCCTCCTCCTCTTCTCCTTCCTCGTCATCATCCTCGTCCTCGCTGTCCGCCCACATGCGGGAGCGCTTCTTCGGCGGGAGCCTAGCGGAGGGGGAGGCCCCTGTCTTCTCTACTTCTCCTTCTTTCTCCTCCTTGTCGGAGGAGATGGGGTTCGCCCCGGAGTAGAGGTCGTCTTCATTCTTGCTCTTCGGCGAGGATTGGAGGGGAGGCCCGAGGGGAAGAGGAAGAGGAAGACATTGCTACGAGGGAAGAGGGTTTTTGGCGCCGGTGGACAGAACAGAGCAAGGGGATGGAGTGGCGAACCGTTCGGCACGGATAAATAAAGTGGGTGTAGTGGAGGTTTAATGCCATGACGGTTCTCGAGGACGTTATGCCGAAATTATCAATTCGTGCGAGAGAAGCCCGGGAGGCGAGGCGAAATGATGGAAGATTCTGCGGCGGTTCCGCTCCGCCACGACATGACCCGACGAAAGAAAAGCGTAATGATTTTGGAAATGTCATTTCCAAAACCAGGGGGGCATGTGTTATCACCAGAATTTGACCGGATCAGAGGTGGGCCGCGATTGGAGATGGGCTTAAAGATTATATACGGAAGAAATACGTGAATCGGCCTTATATGCAAAGTTTGGGCTAGTTTGCCCTTGTATCTGTAACATATTAGATTACGTGTCGGTTAGTTAGAGTTTGCCTCGTACACGGTTGGGATTATTCCCACATTAGAAAGTCTATGGACTATAAATATGTATCTAGGGTTTATGAAATAAACAACAACCAACGTTCAACACAAATCAATCTCGGCGCATCGCCAACTCCTTCGTCTCGAGGGTTTCTTCCGGTAAGCACCATGCTGCCTAGATCGCATCTTGCGATCTAGGCAGCACTAGCTTATTACGTTGTTCATGCGCTGCTCGTACTTGAAGCCTTTTTGATGGCGAGCAACGTAGTTATCTTAGATGTGTTAGGGTTAGCATTGTTCTTCGTATCATATGCTGTCGTAGTGCAACCCTTATACATCTAGCCGCCCTTACACCTATCTCGGGTGTAGGGGCGGCACCCGCTTGATCATTGTTTAGTAGATCCGATCCGTTACGGTTGCTCCTTGTTCTTCAAGGATTAGTTTAATATCCGCAAGAGTTAGGCCTTACAAAGGGTTGGAGGATCCAGCGGCGTGTAGGGTGTAGTTTGCTAGCCCTAGACGAGGATGTTCCGGGGATCAACCTCGTGTTGGTTTTTAGGCCCTGTCTAGGATCGGCTTACGATCACCGTACGCGAGCGCGAGGCCCAATCGTGAGTAGGATGATCCGATTATGCGGTGAAAACCCTAAATCGTCGTAGATCGCTTTAGCTTTATCTTGATCAAGCAGGACCACCATATATTCGTACACCTCGTACGAATCATGGGTGGATCGGCTCTTTGAGCCGATTCACGAGACAACTCGAGAGCCGATCGAGGCTCGTATTTAACGTTTACGTGTATGCCATGCGGGAAACTAAGCGAGGCATCATCCAACACCTTCCCGACCAGGTATAGGTCAGGTGGCACGCCCTTGCGACGGCATCGGACGTGTGACCAGAAGGCTTTGCGGGCCGTCGCTCGGAGGGACCAGGGCCAGCCGCAGTCCTGGGAGATTCCCGGCTCTACGGTGTTGCCAGTCGCTGCTCGCCGGTGGGTTTCTGACCGCAACAGATATACATGTTATAAGTTGAAAGCAACCGCTGAAACTTAATCTTCCTTTGTGTTGCTTCAATACCTTTACTTTCATTTATTGCTTTATGAGTTAACTCTTATGCAAGACTTATTGATGCTTGTCTTGAAGTACTATTCATGAAAAGTCTTTGCTTTATGATTCACTTGTTTACTCATGTCATTACCATTGTTTTGATCGCTGCATTCATTACATATGTTTACAATAGTATGATCAAGTTTATGATGGCATGTCACTTCAGAAATTATCTTTGTTATCGTTTACCTGCTCGGGACGAGCAGAAACTAAGCTTGGGGATGCTGATACGTCTCCGACGTATCGATAATTTCTTATGTTCCATGCCACATTATTGATGATATCTACATGTTTTATACACATTATATGTCGTATTTATGCATTTTCCGGCACTAACCTATTAACGAGATGCCGAAGAGCCGATTCTTTGTTTTACTGCTGTTTTTGGTTTCAGAAATCCTAGTAAAGAAATATTCTCGGAATTGGACGAAATCAACGCCCGGGGTCCTATTTTGCCACGAAGCTTCCGGAAGACCGAAGGAGAGTCGAAGTGGGGCCACGAGGTGGCCGGACACCGGGGTGGCGCGGCCCGGGCCCCGGCCGCGCCGGCCTGTCGTCCGGGCCCCTCGTGCCGCCTCTTTACCTGCCCTTCCGCCTACAAATAGCCTCCGTCGCGAAACCCCCAGTACCGAGAGCCACGATACGGAAAACCTTCAAGAGACGCCGCCGCCGCCAATCCCATCTCGGGGGATTCTGGAGATCTCCTCCGGCACCCTGCCGGAGAGGGGAATCATCTCCCGGAGGACTCTTCACCGCCATGGTCGCCTCCGGAGTGATGAGTGAGTAGTTCACCCCTGGACTATGGGTCCATAGCAGTAGCTAGATGGTTGTCTTCTCCTCATTGTGCTTCATTGTTGGATCTTGTGAGCTGCCTAACATGATCAAGATCATCTATCTGTAATACTATATGTTGTGTTTGTCGGGATCCGATGGATAGAGAATACTATGTTATGTTAATTATCAAGTTATTACCTATGTGTTGTTTATGATCTTGCATGCTCTCCGTTATTAGTAGAGGCTCTGGACAAGTTTTTGCTCTTAACTCCAAGAGGGAGTATTTATGCTCGATAGTGGGTTCATGCCTCCATTAAATGCGGGACGATGACGGAAAGTTCTAAGGTTGTGGATGTCTTGTTGCCACTAGGGATAAAACATTGATGCTATGTCTAAGGATGTAGTTATTGATTACATTACGCACCATACTTAATGCAATTGTCTGTTGTTTTGCAACTTAATACTGGAAGGGGTTCGGATGATAACCTGAAGGTGGACTTTTTAGGCATAGATGCATGCTGGATAGCGGTCTATGTACTTTGTCGTAATGCCCAATTAAATCTCACTATATTTATCATATCATGTTGTTATGCCCTCTCTATTTGTCAATTGCCCGACTGTAATTTGTTCACCCAACATGCTTTTATCTTATGGGAGAGACACCTCTAGTGAACTGTGGACCCCGGTCCTATTCTTTACATCGCATACAATCTACTTGCAATACTTGTTTTTCTTGTTTTCTGCAAACAATCATCTTCCACACAATACGGTTAATCCTTTGTTACAGCAAGCCGGTGAGATTGACAACCTCACTGTTTCGTTGGGGCAAAGTACTTTGGTTGTGTTGTGCAGGTTCCACGTTGGCGCCGGAATCCCTGGTGTTGCGCCGTATTACATTCCGCCACCATCAACCTTCAACGTGCTTCTTGGCTCCTCCTGGTTCGATAAACCTTGGTTTCTTTCTGAGGAAAACTTGCTACTGTACGCATCACACCTTCCTCTTGGGGTTCCCAACGGACGTGTGTCGATCGCACGCATCAAGACTGTTTTTCGGCGCCGTTGCTGGGGAGATCAAGACACACTCTGCAAGGGGGTCTCCACTTCCCAATCTCTTTACTTTGTTTTTGTCTTGCTTTATTTTATTTACTACTTTGTTTGCTGCATTATATCAAAATACAAAAAAATTAGTTGCTAGCTTTACTTTATTTATTGTCTTGCACTCTATATCAAAAACACAAAAAAATTAGTTACTTGCATTTATTTTATCTAGTTTGCTTTATTTACTACTGCTAAAATGGCCACTCCTGAAAATACTAAGTTGTGTGACTTCACAACCACAAATAATAATGATTTCTTATGCACACCTATTGCTCCACCTGCTACTACGGCAGAATTCTTTGAAATTAAACACTGCTTTACTGAATCTTGTTATGCGAGAGCAATTTTCGGTGTTAGTTCGATGATGCTTGCTGCCCATCTCAATAATTTTGTTGAATTGTGTGAAATGCAAAAGTATAAAGATATAGATGGTGATATTATTAAATTGAAATTGTTTCCTTTCTCATTAAGAGGAAGAGCTAAAAATTGGTTGCTATCTCTGCCTAAGAATAGTATTGATTCATGGACTAAATGCAAGGATGCTTTTATTGGTAGATATTATCCCCCTGCTAAAATTATATCTTTGAGAAGTAGCATAATTAATTTTAAACAATTAGATAATGAACATGTTGCTCAAGCTTGGGAAAGAATGAAATCTTTGGTTAAAAATTGCCCAACCCATGGACTGACTACTTGGATGATCATCCAAACCTTTTATGCAGGACTGAACTTTTCTTCGCGGAACCTATTGGATTCAGTTGCTGGAGGTACCTTTATGTCCATCACTCTTGGTGAAGCAACAAAGCTCCTTGATAATATGATGATTAATTACTACGAATGGCACACGGAAAGAGCTCCACAAGGTAAGAAGGTAAATTCATGTCGAAGAATCCTCTTCCTTGAATTATAAGATTGATGCTATTATGTCTATGCTTGTGAATGATAGGACTAATGTTGATCCTAATAATGTTCCGTTAGCTTCATTGGTTGCCCAAGAAGAACATGTTGATGTAAACTTCATTAAAAATAATAATTTCAACAACAATGCTTATCGGAACAATTCTAGTAATAACTATAGGCCATATCCTTATAATAATGGTAAGGGTTATGCTAATTCTTATTGGAATTCTTACAATAATAATAATAGGAACACACCCCCTGGACTTGAAGCTATGCTTAAAGAATTTATTAGTACACAAACTGCCTTTAACAAATCTGTTGAGGAAAAGCTCAATAAAATTGATATTCTCGCTTCTAAGGTTGATAGTCTTGCCTCTGATGTTGATCTTTTGAAATCGAAAGTTATGCCTAATAGGGATATTGAAAATAAAAATGTTACTACAGCAAATGCCATCCAAGTTAGAATTAATGAGAATATAAGATTAATGGCTGAATTGCGTGCTAGGTGGGATAGAGAAGAAAATGAAAAACTAGCTAAAGAGAAAAATGTAGCTAAAGTTTGGACTATTACCACCACTAGCAATGCTAATGATTCACATGTTGCTGCACCTCCTACTATCAATGGTAAATAATTGGTGTTGGCAATGTTTCTGCTCCTAGTGCAAAGCGTACAAAACTGCCTGAAATTGCTAAAACTGCTGAAATTGCTTGTGATAAAACTGCTGAAATTTTTTCCAACCTTGGGGACAATGATCCCATTGCTGTAGCTCATAATGATTTAGATTTTGATGATTGCCACATCTCTGAAGTTATAAAGTTCTTACAAAAACTTGCTAAGAGTCCCAATGCTAGCGCTGTAAACTTGGCTTTCACAAAACATATTACAAATGCTCTCATAAAAGCTAGAGAAGAGAAACTAAAACTTGAAACTTCTATTCCTAGAAAGCTAGAGGATGGTTGGGAGCCCATCATTAAAATGAGGGTCAATGATTTTGATTGTAATGCTTTATGTGATCTTGGTGCAAGTATTTCTGTTATGCCTAAGAAAGTCTATGATATGCTTGACTTGCCACCATTGAAAAATTGTTATTTGGATGTTAATCTCGCTGATAATGCTAAAAAGAAACCTTTGGGGAGAATTGATAATGTTCATATTATGGTTAACAATAACCTTGTCCCCGTTGATTTTGTTGTCTTGGATATTGAATGCAATGCATCTTGTCCCATTATATTGGGAAGACCTTTTCTTCGAACTGTTGGTGCTACCATTGATATGAAGGAAGGTAATATTAAATATCAATTTCCTCTCAAGAAAGGTATGGAACACTTCCCTAGAAAGAGAATGAAGTTACCTTTTGATTCTATTATTAGAACAAACTAGCACAGTGGCCCTCGCAAATGCGAGGGCATCATCTTTAGAGTGTCTACGAAGTTACTACTCCCCCATCTATATTATTTGTCTACAAAACTAATATGGATTCAAGGGACTACTTATTTTCATATTATACATATTTTTTATCCACTTTCTCCACTAATAGATAAATATAAGATGGTTTAGGCACGAGTATAATTTGGTTATTATTCTGTATGTGACTATTTTACTCAGTAACCACACTTATTAGATCGATTTTCATATACTCGGTACTGTAGGGTGCATTTTTTTTCATTGCTAATCAGAGTAGAATTCTTTAGATTTTTCTTTCAAAATTCGTAATGAATTAGCAATATTACCTGCTGCTCATGGAGCGTGTTTTTTTTCTCGGTTGGTAAAAAATACCGATACCCACTGGTATTACTTGTTTCTCAAAATACCGAAAATATCAGCCATATTACCGAATGAGATTTTCCAAATAAATTCATAAATTCATCACAAATTTATCACAAAGTACTTAATACTCATATATTTTGCCTGCTATTAGTTTTTCCGGTGGCAACCGGAAGCACCGGTTTTCGCCGAAATCTCGAAAATACTATCACACAAAAAAATCCTGCTTAGAAAATGCTCCTTTGGTTTGGTTGGCCTATGTCCCCGGAAACAACTTGGTGGCTAGCGAGTGGCACTTCCATCCGGTTCTAGCCAAATACCGAAAATATCAGCCATATTACCGTATGAGATTTCCCAAATAAATTCATAAATTTGTCAAAAATTTATAAAAAAGTACCTAATACTCATATATTTCGCCCGCTATTAATTTTTCCGATGTCAACCGGAAGCACCGGTTTTCGCCGAAATCCCGAAAATACTATCAGAGAAAAAAATCCTGCTTAGAGAATGCTCATGTGGTTTGGTTGGCCAATGTCCCCGAAAACAACTTGGTGGCTAGCGAGTGGCACTTTCATCCGGTTCTAGCCAAGTTGTGTTTTTTCGTTCACATGTACATGATCTGTCCATGGTTGTTTTTTAGGAGTCAACTCTTCGTACCGTCCTAGCCATTTAGGGAAGATTAGGTAACGCATTTTTGTCGCACATTATCCATATTTCGGCCGCTCTTTCGCTTGCCTCCACGTTACATCCTGGTCGGTTTTTATTTTGTTCATAACTACGTGTATCGGCGATATTTGTGTTTCTCCATGACTGGCACATTTAATGTATCTAGCGTGCACAGCTCTTTTAGTGGACATCATATAAATTGTGTCAAACACATTACATGAATAATAATCTTTTGTTAAATCTTAGTTGTAGATTTCGTATGATGTGATTAGTGTGACGTTTCTACTATAACCTCTTAATTGATTTATTATTAGTATATAATTTCTTTAATAAATTATTTTAGATTTTACCTTGCCATTAACACGTACCGCATAGGAGCTGACACACATGAATACTAATACATGATCGTATTTCACATGGACTCTTTTTTCCTATTGTAAATAGTCCATGGACCACACGTCTCTTTTGCTTTAGATTAGAAGACCACACGTCTTATTTTATAGGGTAAAGGTCCGCTCAGATTTATTAATTGATGAGATAGAATGTAGGGAAATGATACGGATAAGCGCCGCATGGATAACACTCCGTGCGGCGGTTAGTATTAGGAAGGAAAAAAACGCATCGCTCCCCTAGGGGATCCAGCACATCTTATCCCTACCACACGGTGTCTCCCCCACCTCATCCCGAATGTCCTGAGAGGTGTCCTCGACCGCACGCCATGACGGGAAGAGAGGAGGAGGTCGCTGTCGCGGCTGAGCACGGAGCCGTGCGGGAGGCCGCCGCCGCCGCCGAGAACGGAGCCGCGTGGGAGGCCGCCGTCGCCGCCTTCCAGCAGTGAGACTCGGGCCGGCCGGTCGCGTCCGCCGCCAATCCGAGGGGGCGCAGCCGGACGGACTCGTTCGCCGCCAGTTTAAGCTGACTCCGCCGCGGAAGGTGTCGTGGCCACGGGCACCGTCGCGCCGCGACAGTTCTTCTCGCAGGGATCTGCATCGAAAGCGAGGACCTCGCCAGCATCTCTTCTTGCTGGGAGCTGCCTCGAAGGCAATGTGCTCGCCGTTTTCTTCCTTGAGCGATGGGCGCAGTCTCTCCCTGGAGCAGCAGCCGCATCTCGGCTAAAGGGCCACCGCGTGTACACATCGTGAGTTTGTTTTCTGTGAAATTTTCATCTGGTAGTTTAGTTTGGGGATAGACAAACACCATTGGTGTTAGATACTTATATAACCTGGTAGCTATGACTACTTAATCCGGTCAGTGCCACTGATATAATCTGGCGATTGCCTTCGTAAACAACATGGTCATTGTGGCTAATTAACTCGATAATCGGGACTTGTTAACCTGGCCATTGTGTCTAATTAATTTGGCAGTTGCTATTGCATAATCCGGTAGTTGCTAGTGAGGATTATCTGGTAATTGCAATTTATAAACATCATTTTGTAATTGTTACATAAATAACCTGATAACTGTGACTACATAATCTGGGAAGTGCTACTGAGATAATACACAAGAGTGCTCTTTTGGTTCTTGTGGTGGGTGGCTTGTTGCAACCGGCTAAACTGCTACTAAAATAATCCAAGAATTGTTAAATTATTTTTTTATAGGAAATGATGTTGAGCAAAATCAGCGGCACCAGGAAATCTGATAGATCTCAAGTTAAAACCAATATCACTGTTGCTGGAGTCACAGCATTATCTTCTACTTTCTTTTATTTTTCTATACGTTAGAGCAACTTTCTTTTATTTAATACATGCTTCAGATGACCATGTGGTTGATGTCTGCAAAAAAAAAAAAAGTCACCGTGCATGGAATGGAGCAAGCGCGGCGTTTATTCGAACACGCAGTCACGGAGACGCATGTGCCGAGCCGTTGCGCATCAATGCGCTGTTGCATGTACGATCCGAGCCAAGAGAAAGAGCGAAAGATACTATATATTTTCGGGATGGGGACAGCCGCCGCACGGATTAAGTTTTGTGCGGCGCCGCCGGGTAGTGCGGTCCTAGAATGTTTGAATGGTACCTCAGTACAAGCTATAACCCGTGACAAACGTGCCATAAGTCTGGTTTTGTACACATATTATTTTACGTAACACTTTTTATCTTTAAATCTTAGACGTCAAGATTAAAATCATTGGTTTATATTTTTTAAGCATATGTGGATTAACCTGGCGCCTCGAAAAACATCCTTATTTTGCTTTTAGTATATAATAGATTATGATGTTGATGCTTCGTCTCTTGATGTTACTTGATATACACTTTCTGCGCCTAGCTGAAAGGCGTTAAAGAAAAGCGCTTATGGGAGACAACCCATGTTTTTACTACAGTATTTTTGTTTTGAATTTGAGTCTTGGAAGTTGTTTACTACTGTAGCAACCTCTCCTTATCTTAGTTTTGTGTTTTGTTGTGCCAAGTAAAGTCTTTGATAGTAAAGTTCATACTAGATTTGGATTACTGCGCAGTTTCAGATTTCTTTGCTGTCACGAATTTCGACCTGCCTCCCTGTAGGTAGCTCAGAAAATTAAGCCAATTTACGTGCGTGATCCTCAGATATCTACGCAACTTTCATTCAATTTGGGCATTTTCATTTGAGCAAGTCTGGTGCCTCAATAAAATCCATCTTTACGGACTGTTCTGTTTTGACAGATTCTGCCTTTTATTTCGCATTGCCTCTTTTGCTATGTTGGATGAATTTCTTTGATCCATTAATGTCCAGTAGCTTTATGCAATGTCCAGAAGTGTTAAGAATGATTGTGTCACCTCTGAACATGTTAATTTTTATTGTCCACTAACCCTCTAATGAGTTGTTTCGAGTTTGGTGTGGAGGAAGTTTTCAAGGATCAAGAGAGGAGTATGATGCAATATGATCAAGGAGAGTGAAAGCTCTAAGCTTGGGGATGCCCCGGTGGTTCACCCCTGCATATTCTAAGAAGACTCAAGCGTATAAGCTTGGGGATGCCCAAGGCATCCCCTTCTTCATCGACAACATTATCAGGTTCCTCCCCTGAAACTATATTTTTATTCCATCACATCTTATGTACTTTGCTTGGAGCGTCGGTTTGTTTTTGTTTTTGTTTTGTTTGAATAAAATGGATCCTAGCATTCATTGTGTGGGAGAGAGACACGCTTCGCTGTTGCATATGGACAAATATGTCTTTAGGCTTTACTCATAGTATTCATGGCGAAGGTTGAATCTTCTTCGTTAAATTGTTATATGGTTGGAATCGGGAAATGCTACATGTAGTAATTCTAAAATGTCTTGAATAATTTGATACTTGGCAATTGTTGTGCTCATGTTTAAGCTCTTGCATCATATACTTTGCACCCATTAATGAACAAACACATAGAGCTTGCTAATTTGGTTTGCATATTTGGTCTCTCTAAAGTCTAGATAATATCTAGTATTGAGTTTTGAACAACAAGGAAGACGGTGTAGAGTCTTATAATGTTTACAATATGTCTTTTATGTGAGTTTTGCTGCACCGATCATCCTTGTGTTTGTTTCAAATAAACCTTGCTAGCCTAAACCTTGTATCGAGAGGGAATACTTCTCATGCATCCAAAATCCTTGAGCCAACCACTATGCCATTTATGTCCACCATACCTACCTACTACATGGTATTTCTCCGCCATTCCAAAGTAAATTGCTTGAGTGCTACCTTTAAAATTCCATCATTCGCCTTTACAATATATAGATCATGGGACAAAATAGCTTAAAAACTATTGTGGTATTGAATATGTACTTATGCACTTTATCTCTTATTAAGTTGCTTGTTGTGCGATAACCATGTTTACGGGGACGCCATCAACTATTCTTTGTTGAATATCATGTGGGTTGCTATGCATGTCCGTCTTGTCCGAAGTAAGAGAGATCTACCACCTTAATGGTTGGAGCATGCATATTGTTAGAGAAGAACATTGGGCCGCTAACTAAAGCCATGATTCATGGTGGAAGTTTCAGTTTTGGACATATGTCCTCAATCTCATATGAGAACACTAATTGTTGCCACATGCTTATGCATTAAAGAGGAGTCCATTATCTGTTGTCCATGTTGTCCCGGTATGGATGTCTAAGTTGAGAATAATCAAAAGCGAGAAATCCAAAATGCGAGCTTTCTCCTTAGACCTTTGTACAGGCGGCATGGAGGTACCCCATTGTGACACTTGGTTAAAACATGTGTATTGCGATGATCCGGTAGTCCAAGCTAATTAGGACAACGTGCGGGCACTATTAGTATACTATGCATGAGGCTTGCAACTTGTAAGATATAATTTACATAACTCATATGCTTTATTACTACCGTTGACAAAATTGTTTCATGTTTTCAAAATAAAAGCTCTAGCACAAATATAGCAATCGATGCTTTCCTCTCGTGAAGGACCATTCTTTTACTTTTATGTTGAGTCAGTTCACCTATCTCTCTCCACCTCAAGAAGCAAACACTTGTGTGAACTGTGCATTGATTCCTACATACTTGCATATTGCACTTGTTATATTACTCTATGTTGACAATTATCCATGAGATATACATGTTATAAGTTGAAAGCAACCGCTGAAACTTAATCTTCCTTTGTGTTGCTTCAATACCTTTACTTTGATTTATTGCTTTATGAGTTAACTCTTATGCAAGACTTATTGATGCTTGTCTTGAAGTACTATTCATGAAAAGTCTTTGCTTTATGATTCACTTGTTTACTCATGTCATTACCATTGTTTTGATCGCTGCATTCATTACATATGTTTACAATAGTATGATCAAGTTTATGATGGCATGTCACTTCGGAAATTATCTTTGTTATCGTTTACTGCTCGGGACGAGCGAGAACTAAGCTTAGGGATGCTGATACGTCTCCGACGTATCGATAATTTCTTATGTTCCATGCCACATTATTGATGATATCTACATGTTTTATACACATTATATGTCGTATTTATGCATTTTCCAAGCACTAACCTATTAACAAGATGCCGAAGAGCCAGTTGTTGTTTTCCGCTGTTTTTGGTTTCAGAAATCCTAGTAAAGAAATATTCTCGGAATTGGACGAAATCAACGCCCAGGGTCCTATTTTGCCACGAAGCTTCCAGAAGACCGAAGGAGAGTCGAAGTGGGGCCACGAGGTGGCCGGACACCGAGGCGGCGCGGCCCAGGCCCGGCCGCGCCGGCCGTCGTCCGGGCCCTCGTGCCGCCTCTTTACCTGCCCTTCCGCCTACAAATAGCCTCCGTCGCGAAACCCCCAGTACCGAGAGCCACGATACGGAAAACCTTGCGAGACGCCGCCGCCGCCAATCCCATCTCGGGGGATTACGGAGATCTCCTCCGGCACCCTGCGGAGAGGGAATCATCTCCCGGAGGACTCTTCGCCGCCATGGTCGCCTCCGGAGTGATGAGTGAGTAGTTCACCCCTGGACTATGGGTCCATAGCAGTAGCTAGATGGTTGTCTTCTCCTCATTGTGCTTCATTGTTGGATCTTGTGAGCTGCCTAACATGATCAAGATCATCTATCCGTAATACTATATGTTGTGTTTGTCGGGATCCGATGGATAGAGAATACTATGTTATGTTAATTATCAAGTTATTACCTATGTGTTGTTTATGATCTTGCATGCTCTCCGTTATTAGTAGAGGCTCTGGCCAAGTTTTTGCTCTTAACTCCAAGAGGGAGTATTTATGCTCGATAGTGGGTTCATGCCTCCATTAAATGCGGGACAGGATGTGAAAGTTCTAAGGTTGTGGATGTGCTTGTTGCCACTAGGGATAAAACATTGATGCTATGTCTAAGGATGTAGTTATTGATTACATTACGCACCATACTTAATGCAATTGTCTGTTGTTTTGCAACTTAATACTGGAAGGGGTTCGGATGATAACCTGAAGGTGGACTTTTTAGGCATAGATGCATGCTGGATAGCGGTCTATGTACTTTGTCGTAATGCCCAATTAAATCTCACTATATTTATCATATCATGTTGTTATGCCCTCTCTATTTGTCAATTGCCCGACCGTAATTTGTTCACCCAACATGCTTTTATCTTATGGGAGAGACACCTCTAGTGAACTGTGGACCCCGGTCCTATTCTTTACATCGCATACAATCTCATCTGCAATACTTGTTTTACTGTTTTTCGCAAACAATCATCTTCCACACAATACGGTTAATCCTTTGTTACAGCAAGCCGGTGAGATTGACAACCTCACTGTTTCTTTGGGGCAAAGTACTTTGGTTGTGTTGTGCAGGTTCCACGTTGGCGCCGGAATCCCTGGTGTTGCCCGCATTACATTCCGCCACCATCAACCTTCAACGTGCTTCTTGGCTCCTCCTGGTTCAATAAACCTTGGTTTCTTTCTGAGGGAAAACTTGCTACTGTCTGCATCACACCTTCCTCTTGGGGTTCCCAACGGACGTGTGTCGACTGCACGCATCAGCTGCCCAGCCTGCACTGGGCCGCCACGCCCTCGATGGCCCAGCTGCCGCCGCACGCTCGCATGGCCGCTGCGATCGGATCGATCGAATCGATCGATCTCCCAGGCGTTGACCGCCTCGATCTCCCCGCGCGGGAGAGGCGCCCGCACCACGCTCCCGCCCACGCTTGCTGGCCCCACTGCGCACGCACGCCGCTGCCGCCCCGTACGCACATATGCTATCGTTGCACGTCTTCTTCTACTGCTGCCTGCTGCCTCTCTCTCTTCTGCGTTTTGCACAGATTTTGAACACAAGCGGTAGTACCGCTCCGAAGAGCGGTACTACCGGTTTTGGGGCGATTTTCAGATCTTACTTTTTGGGGGAAAGCGGTAGTACCGCTCTGCACAGCGGTAGTACCGCTTAGTGCGAATCTGACCGTTTTTCCAGCCCCCAACAGCTATATTTCTGGGCCCCTATATATACCTCTCTTCCACCTCCGCCCAAACCAACCCTGCACCTCCACTCTCTCTCCTCCATTGTTGACCTTGGGTTCTTTCTTCCTCCTCTTGATCCCCCCACTATTTGTTGCATATTTTTGGGGGAAAGGAGAGAGGAGATCTAGATCTAGAGCTTCACCAATTGATTCCTCCTCTAAGTGAGAGGATCTTGCTAGATCTAGATCTTGGAGTTTCTTGGTGTTTCTCCTCACTTTGTTCTTCCTCCCTTATTCCCCCAATAGCTTCTTCTAGCTTTGTTGGAATTTGGGAGAGAAGAACTTGGGCATCCTAGTGGTGTTCTTAGCCATTGCATTAGGTGCATCGGTTTGTGCTCTCTCCGGGGTTTCGATCTCGTAGGGTGTGTGTGTTCTTCCTTAGTGGATCTTGGTGATAGGGTTCCTTTAGTGGAGCATTGGAAGAGTTCCTTAGTGGGGCATTGGAAGGGTTCCTTCGTGGGGCATTGGATGGGTTCCTTCGTGGGGCATTGGAAGGGTTCCTTTGGTGGAGCATTGGAAGGGTTCCTTGTGTGGAGCATTGGATGAGTTCCTTTAGTGAGACATTGGAGATGTGCTCCTATGGAAGCTAGCTTGGTGATGTACTAGCTCCATAGGGTGTTGGGAGCATCCTTGTTGTGTGGAGCTCGCCCCAACCTTGTGAAGGAATCACCGCCTCGACCGGTTCCTTAGTGGAAGAGGGAGAGCACCTTCGTGGAGCTCTCTCGAGGAAGAAGGTGAGGCCTTCCTTCGTGGTGTGGCCGTCTAGTCTCTTGTGTGAGACTAGCACCTCCTCAACGCAGACGTACTTCCTTTAGTGGAAGGAACTGCGGTAAACAAACCTCGCCTCGCCTCCGCGTCCTCCGGTTATCTCGCACCTTACTCTTACTATCTTGTCGATTCCTTTACTTGTTGCACTTTTCCTAGTATCATTGTAGGAACTTCACATTTGCTAAAGCTATCACATTTACCTTCCATTGCGCTAAAATTGGAAAAGGCTAAAACTTGCCACACCGCCTATTCACCCCCCCCCCTCTAGGCGACGTCCTAGAACATTCACCTGCACACGCCGTGGAAACCCTAACCTCTCCCCTCCTCTCGCGCCGCCTCTCCCTGGGTCATCTTCTTTTCCTCTTCTATGTGAGCAAACGAAGAAGAGAAAACCCCCACTGCCTCCACCGTCCTCACCATGGCTCCGCCTCCACATACCGCCCCCGCCGTTCTGAGGGCACCGGTAGATGCGCCTTGATGTCCTTGTTCTCCATGCCGGAGGAACCGAGCTTAGACGCTCCCAGTCGCCGACAATCCCATCGTTTCTTCTTCGTGTCTGGCAGCAAAATTTGGCGATTCCGGCCGGCCTAGTCCTTCCCCGGTGACCTAGACCTCACCAACATGTTCTGGGTAACCTCCTCTTCCTCCTCGACCTCTCCTTCATCTCCGTCCCCTCCTCAATTGTCCCGCCGACATTGACCGTCATGCTCCGCTGCAGGTGCTCACCGTCGGCGTCCCTCCGGCGACCCCCTGGACTCTGCACCGCCACCATCGGTCTCCCCATGTTCAGCCGCATCCCCGATGCCAAGTTCCCCGTCCCGATTCACCTTGAATCGCATGATTGTTTGGCTACTGGATCTCCCCGCCATTGATGTAATGTTCAAGCTCGTCCCTGGCACCGCTTGGTTCTAGTTGTCACGGGCCAGCATGTTAACAAGATCTGGATCAGTAACCCAGTTGTAACACCCTTGATCGTTGAACCTTGTGGCCTGAGTTCGAATTCCCATCTAGGAATTTGAGGCACACGTTTTTGATGTTATTTCTCTCCAGATCCGTGTCTGGGCCTTGGCCCAGGTTCTCCTCCCGGCGCTAGTCTACCATCCGACGCTAGCAGCAGGCTTAGTTCCGGCCCAAGACAGCGCAGGTCCAACCCAGTTCGTCCCCTGCATATTTTTCTTTTTCTGAAATTGGCAAGAAATGTGTATATCTCGTATAAATCATATCTTTTAAACCGTAATTCAAAATAAAATGTGTTCTATATGAAAATTGACCAGAAAAATGAGAGGAACATAAGTATGCCATCCATGTTTTCTGTTGCATCATGCATCATATAAATTCGTGCTTGTTTGCATTATCACCTAATATGTAACATATGGAATATGTGGGATATTGTATAAAGGTTGTCCCGGCTCCATTTAATATTGAAGTAGTTCAGCCATGCCATGTGTACCATGCTAATCAACACTTAACATTGACGGTAGAAAATGCAACTCCAACCTAATTTTCTTGCCGGGGTTTCGATCCCGCTTAAATTGGATAAGTTGCATCGCATCTTCGATGCCATGCCATGATACATATCATCTTGATCATGCTGGATCTTCTTTATCCGTAGTAGTAAGACTTGCATACGTTATTTGTTCCAGCATTTGCTTCTTTCCGGATAGGATCACGAAGTGGTGTGGTGAGATACGACAAGTGACATAGGCATCCCCAATGGGCCTGCCGAAGGTACACGGGGTTTACTGAAGGCCCACGAGTCGACGAATATGGAGCTCAGAAGCCCAATTAGCTATTGATAAGGAAAGATAGAATTTTATTAGGAAATAGAGAGATTTGTAACTTTACGGGTTGAACTCAAAGACTCTCCCGGAATCTGTAAACTTGTGTAATACGAAACCCTCGGCTCCGCCTCCTATATAAGGGGGAGTCGAGGGACGAAGAGAGCATCGATTTCATTGTCAACACAACCCCAGTTTTCTAGCAGTCAAGTACTTTTCTGGCTGAAACCCTCGAGATCTACTTGCCCTCTACTTCCAACTAAACCCTAGTCTACAATCCGTAGGCATTGACAAGTTAATCCCTTGTCAATTGGCGCCGTCTGTGGGAATTAGAGGCGACAAGGAGCTGATCTCGATGGCACGTTCAAGATCGTCGATTTCTTCGGTAGCAAGCAACGTGATGGATAAAGGTAAACAGATCGAAACTGATCTAGTCGATTTTGTTCCTCACCCGCCCTCCCGTTTGGATGCATATGCGTATCTGGAGGAGCCTATGGAGATGACGTTCGTGTTGGAGATATGCCCAAGAGGCAATAATAAAATGGTTATTATAATATATCTTTGTGTTTATGATAATGTTTGCACACCATGCTATAATTGTATTAATGTTGCGGTCAGAAACCCACCGGCGAGCAGCGACGGGCAACACAGTAGAGCCGGGAGGCTCCCAGGGCTGCGGCTGGCCCTGGGCCCTCCGAGCGACGGCCCGCAAAGACTCCGGCACACACGTCCGATGCTGATGCAAGGGCGTGCCACCTGACCTATACCTGGTCAGGAAGGTGTTGGGTGTGCCTCGCTTAGTTTCTGCATGGCATACACGTAAACATTAAATACGAGCCTCGATCGGCTCTCGGGTTGTCCTGTGAATCGGCTCAAGGAGCCGATCCACCCATGATCCGTACGAGATGTACGATCGGATGGTGGTCCTGCTTGATCAAAATAAAGCTAAAACGACCTACTACGATTTAGGGTTTTCACCACATAATCGGAACATCCTACTCGTGATTGAGCTCGGCGGCCACGCACGGTGATCGTAAACCAGACACTAGACAAGGCCTAAAAACCAACACGAAGTTGATCCTCGGAACATCCCGTCCGGGGCTAGCAAACTACACCCTACGCGCCCACTTGGATCCTTCAACCCGTTTGTAAGGCCTAACTATGCGGATATTAAACTAATCCTTGAAGAACAAGGAGCAATCATAACGGATCGGATCTACTAAATAATGATCAAGCGGGGTGCCGCCCTTACACCCAAGATAGGTGTAAGGGCGGCTAGACATCTAAGGGTTGCACGACGATAGCATATGATACGATGAACAATGCTAACCCTAAAACATCTATGATAACTACGTTGCTCGCCATCAACAAGGCTTCAGCACGAGCAACACATGGATAGCGAATAAAAGTGTACTGCCTAGATCGCAAGATGCGATCTAGGCAGCATGATGCTTACCCGGAAAAAACCCTCGAGACAAGGGAGTTGGCGATGCGCCTAGATTGGTTTGTGGTGAACGTGATTGTTGTTTATTTCATAAACCCTAGATACATATTTATAGTCCGTAGACTTTCTAACGTGGGAATAATCCCAACCGTGCACGAGCCAAACTCTATCTAACCGACACGTATCCTACTATGTTACAGATACAAGGGCAAACTAGCCCAAACTTTGTATGCAAGGCCGATTCATGTATTTCTTCTATGTATATTCTTCAAGCCCATCTGTAATCGCGGCCCACCTCTGATCCGGTCAAATTCTGGTGATAACACATGCCCCCTGGTTTTGGAAATGACAATTCCAAAATCACTCTGTTTTTCTTCGTCGGGTCATGTCGTGGCAGAGCAGAACCGTCGCAGTATCCTTCGTCATGATGCCTTGCCTCTTCCACTCCTCCGCGTGACCTGGCAAAAAAAAATTTCTCTTTTGTTGGGCACCACTTCCTCGGAAACTGCTGTGGCATTGAATCTCCACTATATCCCCTTTTATTTAACCGTTCCAAACAGTTCGTTTCTTCATCCCCTTCGCATTAGCACTCCAAAAGCCCTCCTGCGCCACCATGTCTTCTTCCTCCTCTGCCTCATCGGGTCTTTCCATCGAATCCTCCTCCTCCCGCGAGGCGACGCCGGAGTGGGACCCGGAGGAGGCCCATGCGGCCAACATCCGCCGCGCCATCGAAGCCGGGGATGAGCCCGATCACGACTTCTCCGTCCGGTGCCGAGGACGACAAGTCCTCGACCGACGGGAAAGTGACCTCCGCTTCCTCGCCGACGGGAGACGGAGGAGGAGAGCGATGACGATCGCTTCTCCCGTGATGACTTCACCTTCTCCAGGAGGAGGAGGAGGAGGAGGAGGAGGACGACACCTCCTCCGACGAACCGCCGGCCAAGCGCTTCCGCCCCGGCCGGGGAACCTCGACGACTCGACGGCGACGACGACGATGCTGACGAGGAAGATGAGGACAACGAGGGTCCTGCCGGCGGCCGCTACAGCAGCGACGACGAGCCCGCCGGGAGTAGCGCCGACAGCGGCGACGACGGCGACGACGAGGGCAGCGACGGCCCGTAGATAGGACCCCTAGCATAGGATCAGTAGTAGTAGATGGGGCAATGTATCCCCTAGTACTTCCTTTTGAGAGAAATCAACTCTTTATGTAAGAAATCTCGTTTATCAATGAAGAATTTCCCCAATTTGATTTTGCTGATTTCCTTTATGCTAATTCAGCCGATTTCCCCTCATACTGACTTTGTCGATTGTCCACTTAGCCAATGCTCAATGAGCCGATGGCAACGCATCGGTCCTTCACAAATTTATCCTTCAACTCTTCGACTGATGACTTTGAAATCTGGTGGATAATGTAAAAGACCCTTGCCTTCAAAAGAGCCCTTAAATTCCTCCCACCAGCTCTAGTGATCCTCTCCTGCAAGAACTCACCATCTTTGACGAAAGTTGCGACGCAGGACCAACCGATGACACCCCAATCGGCTTCTAAAAACAGAGCATCTATCAGGTCAGCTGCCCCCCGAGCCTCAGTTCAAGGCGAGAATAGCGGTGAGGACGCACAGTTCAGACGAATGGACCCAAGCTCGAGCAAATCTGAGAAATCCACCATGCAGAACCAACCAGATTTGCCACCATTGGCCTCATTTTCTTCCATTGAAAGCCGATATTGTAGACGAAACATCAACGGCTTAATGAGCAAAGGGTTGGAAGTCCCTGAAAAGAAGGTTCCGGCACCAAAATCGGCTCATTGCCGCTGATGAAGCTCTCATTGTTCACTCCCTCCAGGAAGCAGAAGGCCATCCGCGTCTTGAACAAGCAGCGGGCAGATCCTGTGTAATTGCGCTAGAGTCGATGGCTGTGCATCGGCTTTGTTTCTTAGTTCTAAAGTCGATGTCTGTGCATCGGCTGTACCTTGTAAAAAAAAAATTTACTGGCCAATTTTTCTATCGGCCCCCAATACTTTTACTACACATGTATCGCACATGTTCATCTGATCAGGTGCCCCCCGAGCCGATTCTGCCAGGTAACTGCGGATATCGGCTCTATAGTTAGCCAAGGCACTGTTCTTGAACATCGGCTCCGTTAGGACCAATGTTAACTTCTTCCAGCTCATCAGCCGATGTAAAACCGTTGCCCATTAGATCGACGTTGAACCCAGGCAGAACGCATGGTGAGGATAATTTTGGCCGATTGCTGGAATCGGCCCCCATGTTGATCGAATCGCTCAATGAAGGTTTTGCAATGTTCCTCCATAGATCTTTGGGGCCGATCCCACGGATCGGCATCGCCACTTTTGTCCATAGATGTTGCTCTTGTTACACGGTCAGGCCGGTGGATAAGACCAGCCTTACCCCGTCCTTCGTCACGTCGATGCGCTCGCAGTCGTCCAAATTGATGCCTGAGAGTGGCTCTTGGCCTGTTGTCTCCCAAACGTTCATGCCAGCCGTCGAAATCTCGGCTGAATCATCTGCGTGGACGACCTCTACTTCATCTCCATCCCACTGTATCAAGCATTGGTGCATCGTGGATGGAATGCAACGATTGGCGTGGATCCAATCTCTTCCTAGCGGAGACAGCATAGGTGCTCTTCGCTGTCGACAATAAAGAACGTCGTAGGGATGGTTTTTCTTCCTACGGTCGGATCCACGTTCGAACACCTTGTGCGTCGGATGCTTGGCCGTTGAAATCGCTCGGTGTCACATTGGTCTTGATCAGATCCGAGCTAGAGCGTCCTAACCGACGTAGCATGGTGTATGGCATAATGTTGACTGCCGCTCCGGTGTCCACCAACATCTTGTTGACAGGCTGCCCATTGATATAGCCTCGCAAGTACAAGGCCTTCAGGTGTGTGTAGCTTCTTTCTCGTGGCTTCTCAAAGATAACCGGCCGTGGGCCGCAGTCAAGTTGTGCCACAGGTGCCTCGTCTAATCCTGGAGCACTAAACTCCGTCGGAAGGATGAACACGCATAGTTTGTGCCAGCCGATGTTTCATCATCGGCTTTCTTTTGTCTGGGGCGCCACTCTTTCCTTTGTGGCCGACCTTCTTCGTCCAGGGTTCGCTGAATTTTAGCGGCCAGATCAGGCCGCGCCTTCCTCAACGTGTGCAGGTATAACCTCTCGGCTTCCTCCAAACCACGTAGTCGCTGAACCCTACGCTTTTGGGAACGGCCGAAGTCCATCGGGGCACCACCTTGGCCGGTGGTACTTATCTTCTTCTTCATCATCATCGCCTTCTAATTCCTCGAGATCTTCCACCCGAGAGGACTCAGCGTGCTTGTTCCGAGGCGGGAGAGGCCCTAGACGTTTGAACACGGACACGTTAGCTGCATCCTTCTTCTTCTGTTTACATTCTGGGTAGTTGCCGATTGTAGGCAATCGGCTCATTCCTGAATCCCAGCAGTGTCTGAAGAAGGGACAGTCCCAGTGCCTATCCACGTCGTCTTGCTCTCTCGACTTATCCTTGGCGTGGCGCTCATACCTCTCCTCGTCGCGATCATGCCGACGATGTCTCCTGGCGTCTCAAGCCAGACGATCTCTTTCGTCCTCGCTGTTATACCGTCGGCGTTGGTCATATTGACTCACATACTTGTTGAGGAGGTGATCAGAGAGAGGTCGCTGATATCTTACGTTCCTCACTTCTCCCTCCGTGATGTAGCGCTTGCCATCGTGACGGAGCTCGATACGTCTCCGACGTATCGATAATTTCTTGTGTTCCATGCCACATTATTGATGATACCTACATGTTTTATGCACACTTTATGTCATATTCGTGCATTTTCTCGGAACTAACCTATTAACAAGATGCCGAAGTGCCGGTTCTCGTTTTCTCGCTGTTTTTGGTTTCGAAATCCTAGTAACGAAATATTCTCGGAATCGGACGAAATCAACGCCAAAGATCTTAGAATCCCTGGAAGCATCCAGAACACACCAGAGAGGTCAGAGGGGGGCCACAGGCCCACCAAACCATAGGCTGGCGCGGCCAGAGGGGGGGCCGCGCCGCCCTATGGTGTGGCCCCCTGTCAGCCCTCCTGCGCCGCCTCTTCGCCTATATAAAGCCCCTGGATCGAAAACCCTGATACGAAGAACCACGATACGGAAAACCTTCCAGAGCCGCCGCCATCGCGAAGCCAAGATCTGGGGGACCGGAGTCTCTGTTCCGGCACCCTGCCGGAGCGGGGAAGTGCCCCCGGAAGGCTTCTCCATCGACACCGCTGCCATCTCCACCGCCATCTTCATCACCGCTGCTGCTCCCATGAGGAGGGAGTAGTTCTCCATCGAGGCTCGGGGCTGTACCGGTAGCTATGTGGTTCATCTCTCTCCTATGTACTTCAATACAATAATCTCATGAGCTGCTTTACATGATTGAGATTCATATGATGATGCTTGTAATCTAGATGTCACTATGCTAGTCAAGTGAGTTTTACTTATGTGATCTCCGGAGACTCCTTGTCCCACGTGTGTAAAGGTGACGAGTGTGTGCACCGTGTGGGTCTCTTAGGCTATATTTCACAGAATACTTATTCACTGTTGAATGGCATAGTGAGGTGCTTATTTATATCTCTTTATGATTGCAATGTGTTTGTATCACAATTTATCTATGTGCTACTCTAGTGATGTGTTATTAAAGTAGTTTTATTCCTCCCGCACGTGTGCAAAGGTGACAGATGTGTGCACCGTGTTAGTACTTGGTTTATGCTATGATCATGATCTCTTGTAGATTGCGAAGTTAACTATTTCTATGATAATATTGATGTGATCTATTCCTCCTACATATGCATGAAGGTGACAAGTGTGCATGCTATGCTAGTACTTGGTTTAGTCCGTTGATCTATCTTACACTAAAGGTTACTAAAATATGAGCATTATTGTGGAGCTTGTTAACTCCGGCATTGAGGGTTCGTGTAATCCTACGCAATGTGTTCATCATCCAACAAAAGTGTAGAGTATGCATTTATCTATTCTGTTATGTGATCAATGTTGAGAGTGTCCACTAGTGAAAGTGTAATCCCTAGGCCTTGTTCCTAAATACCGCTGAGTTACTACTGCTTGTTTACTGTTTTACTGTGTTACTACTGCTGCAATACTACCACCATCAACTACACGCCAGCAAGCTATTTTCTGGCACCGTTGCTACTTATTCATACCACCTGTATTTCACTATCTCTTCGTCGAACTAGTGCACCTATTAGGTGTGTTGGGGACACAAGAGACTTCTTGCTTTGTGGTTGCAGTGGTTGCATGAGAGGGATATCTTTGACCTCTTCCTCCCCGAGTTCGATAAACCTTGGATGATCCACTTAAGGGAAAACTTGCTCGCTGTTCTACAAACCTCTGCTCTTGGGGCCCAACACCGTCTACGGGAAAGGAGGGGGAACGTAGACATCAAGCTATTTTCCGGCGCCGTTGCCGGGAGGAAAGGTAAAAGGCTCTCATACTACCGGTCCCGGTGTAAAGTATTTTTCCGGCGCCGTTGTGTGTGTGCTCAAAGCTATTTCCTTTAGATCCTGCAATTGCATCTTTTTGTTTCTTGTTTACACTAGTTTGGCATAATGGACAACAATGAGCTTCTTATTCTATTTCCCGATTTAAAACATGGATTGTTTGATGCGAAAATTAAAAAACCTATGAAATCTTATTTGCATGCTGGTAGTAATATTAGTATGAACGCTTTGAACACCATTGTTGATAATGATATGGAATTTGCTAAGCTTGGGGAAGCTGGTTTTCATGATCTTAGTAGTCCCCCAAGCATTGAGGAGAAAATTTTCTTTGATGATACTTTGCCTCATATTTCTGATGATTATAATAGTGGTCTTTTGGTACAACCTACTATGGAGAGTAAATTTTATTGTGATTATACTATGCCTCCTACACTTGATGAGAATAATAATGATAGCTACTTTGTTGAATTTGCTCCCGCTATTACTAATAAAATTGACTATGCCTATGTGGAGAGTAATAATTTTATGCATGAGACTCATGATAAGAATGCTTTATGTGATAGTTATATTGTTGAGTTTGCTCATGATGCTACTGAAAATTATTATGAGAGAGGAAAATATGGTTGTAGAAATTTTCATGTTACTAAAACACCTCTCTATGTGCTGAAATTTTTGAAGCTATACTTGTTTTATCTTCCTATGCTTGTTACTTTGCTCTTCATGAATTTGTTTATTTACAAGATTCCTATGCATAGGAAGCATGTTAGACTTAAATATGTTTTGAATTTGCCTCTTGATGCTCTCTTTTGCTTCATACTCTATTTTTTATGCGAGTGCACCATTAAAACTGCTGAGCCCATCTTAACGGCTATAAAAAAAGAACTTCTTGGGAGATAACCCATGTGTTTATTTTGCTACAGTACTTTGTCTTATATTTGTGTCTTGGAAGTTGTTTACTACTGTAGCAACCTCTCCTTATCTTAGTTTTTTGTTTTGTTGTGCCAAGTAAAGTCTCTATGGTAAAGTTGATGCTAGATTTGGATTGCTGCGCAGAAACAGCATTGCTTGTCTGTCACGAATCTGGGTCTAATTCTCTGTAGGTAACTCAGAAAATTATGCCAATTTACGTGAGTGATCCTCGGATATGTACGCAACTTTCATTAGTTTTGAGTTTTTCCATTTGAGCAAGTCTGGTGCCATTTTAAAATTCGTCTTTACGGACTGTTCTGTTTTTGACAGATTCTGCCTTTTATTTCGCATTGCTTCTTTCGCTGTGTTGGGTGGATTTCTTTGTTCCATTACCTTCCAGTAGCTTTGAGCAATGACCAGAAGTGTTAAGAATGATTGTGTCACCTCTGAACATGTGAGTTTTTGATTATGCACTAACCCTCTAATGAGTTTGCTTAAAGTTTGGTGTGGAGGAAGTTTTCAAGGGTCAAGAGAGGAGGATGATATACTATGATCAAGAAGAGTGAAGAGTCTAAGCTTGGGGATGCCCCGGTGGTTCACCCCTGCATATTTTAAGAAGACTCAAGCGTCTAAGCTTGGGGATGCCCAAGGCATCCCCTTCTTCATCGACAAATTATCAGGTTCCTTCTCTTGAAACTATATTTTTATTCGGCCACATCTTATGTACTTTACTTGGAGCGTCTGTTTGTTTGTTTCTATTTTTGTTTGTGTTTGCATAAATTGGATTACATCATGCTTGTGTGGGAGAGAGACACGCTCCGCTGGTTCGTATGAACACATGTGTTCTTAGCTCATAGTATTCATGGCGAAGTTTCTTCTTCGTTAATTTGTTATATGGTTGGAATCGGAAAATGATACATGTAGTAAATTGCTATAATGTCTTGGATAATGTGATACTTGGCAATTGTTGTGCTCATGTTTAAGCTCTTGCATCATATGCTTTGCACCTATTAATGAAGAAATACACAGAGCTTGCTAAAATTTGGTTTGCATAATTGGTCTCTCTAAAGTCTAGATAATTTCTAGTATTGAGTTTGAACAACAAGGAAGACGGTGTAGAGTCTTATAATGTTTACAATATGTCTTTTATGTGAGTTTTGCTGTACCGTTCATCCTTGTGTTTGTTTCAAATAACCTTGCTAGCCTAAACCTTGTATCGAGAGGGATTACTTCTCATGCATCCAAAATCCTTGAGCCAACCACTATGTCATTTGTGTCCACCATACCTACCTACTACATGGTATTTTTCCGCCATTCCAAAGTAAATTGCTTGAGTGCTACCTTTAAAATTCCATCATTCGCCTTTACAATATATAGCTCATGGGACAAATAGCTTAAAAACTATTGTGGTATTGAATATGTACTTATGGATTTTATCTCTTATTAAGTTGCTTGTTGTGCGATAACCATGTTTCTGGGACGCCATCAACTCTTTGTTGAATATCATGTGAGTTGCTATGCATGTTTGTCTTGTCCGAAGTAAGGGCGGTTTTCACATCAAATGGTTTGAGTATGCATACTCGTTAGAGAAGAACATTGGGCCGCTAACTAAAGCCATGAATCATGGTGGAAGTTTCAGTTTGGACATAAAACCTCAATCTCTTATGAGAATATTATCTCGTTGTTGAATGCTTAAGCATTAAAAGAGGAGTCCATTATCCGTTGTCTATGTTGTCCCGGTATGGGTGTCTAAGTTGAAGAATGATCAAAAGCGAGAAATCCAATGCGAACTTTCTCCTTAGACCCTTGTACAGGCGGCATAGAGGTACCCCATTGTGACACTTGGTTGAAACATATGTTATGCAATGATGATCAGTGTTAACCCAAGCTAATTAGGACAAGGTGCGGGAACTATTAGTACACTATGCATGAGGCTTGCAACTTGTAAGATATAATTTACATGATACATATGCTTTATTACTACCGTTGACAAAATTGTTTCATGTTTTCAAAATCAAAGCTCTAGCACAAATATAGCAATCGATGCTTTCCTCTTTGAAGGACCATTCTTTTACTTTTATTGTTGAGTCAGTTCACCTATTTCTCTCCACCTCAAGAAGCAAACACTTGTGTGAACTGTGCATTGATTCTTACATACTTGCATATTGCACTTGTTATATTGCTTTGCATTGACAAACTATCATTGAGATATATATGTTATAAGTTGAAAGCAACCGCTGAAACTTAATCTTCCTTTGTGTTGCTTCAATACCTTTACTTTGATTTATTGCTTTATGAGTTAACTCTTATGCAAGACTTATTGATGCTTGTCTTTAAGTACTATTCATGAAAAGTCTTTGCTTTATGATTCAGTTGTTTACTCATGTCATTACCATTGTTTTGATCGCTGCATTCATTACATATGTTTACAATATGATCAATTTTATGATGGCATGTCACTCCAGAAATTATCTTTGTTATCGTTTTACCTGCTCGGGACGAGCAGAACTAAGCTTGGGGATGCTGATACGTCTCCGACGTATCGATAATTTCTTGTGTTCCATGCCACATTATTGATGATACCTACATGTTTTATGCACACTTTATGTCATATTCGTGCATTTTCCGGAACTAACCTATTAACAAGATGCCGAAGTGCCGGTTCTGTTTCTCGCTGTTTTTGGTTTCGAAATCCTAGTAACGAAATATTCTCGGAATCGGACGAAATCAACGCCAAAGATCTTAGAATCCCGGAAGCATCCAGAACACACCGGAGAGGTCGAGGGGGCCACAGGCCCACCAAACCATAGGCCGGCGCGGCCGGAGGGGGGCCGCGCCGCCCTATGGTGTGGCCCCCTGTCAGCCCTCCTGCGCCGCCTCTTCGCCTATATAAAGCCCCTGGATCGAAAACCCCGATGCGAAGAACCACGATACGGAAAACCTTCCCGGAGCCGCCGCCATCGCGAAGCCAAGATCCGGGGGACAGGAGTCTCGTTCCGGCACCCGCCGGAGCGGGGAAGTGCCCCGGAAGGCTTCTCCATCGACACCGCTGCCATCTCCACCGCCATCTTCATCACCGCTGCTGCTCCCATGAGGAGGGAGTAGTTCTCCATCGAGGCTCGGGGCTGTACCGGTAGCTATGTGGTTCATCTCTCTCCTATGTACTTCAATACAATAATCTCATGAGCTGCTTTACATGATTGAGATTCATATGATGATGCTTGTAATCTAGATGTCACTATGCTAGTCAAGTGAGTTTTACTTATGTGATCTCCGAGACTCCTTGTCCCACGTGTGTAAAGGTGACAGTGTGTGCACCGTGTGGGTCTCTTAGGCTATATTTCACAGAATACTTATTCACTGTTGAATGGCATAGTGAGGTGCTTATTTATATCTCTTTATGATTGCAATGTGTTTGTATCACAATTTATCTATGTGCTACTCTAGTGATGTGTTATTAAAGTAGTTTTATTCCTCCCGCACGTGTGCAAAGGTGATAGTGTGTGCACCGTGTTAGTACTTGGTTTATGCTATGATCATGATCTCTTGTAGATTGCGAAGTTAACTATTGCTATGATAATATTGATGTGATCTATTCCTCCTACATATGCATGAAGGTGACAGTGTGCATGCTATGCTAGTACTTGGTTTAGTCTGTTGATCTATCTTACACTAAAGGTTACTAAAATATGAGCATTATTGTGGAGCTTGTTAACTCCGGCATTGAGGGTTCGTGTAATCCTACGCAATGTGTTCATCATCCAACAAAAGTGTAGAGTATGCATTTATCTATTCTGTTATGTGATCAATGTTGAGAGTGTCCACTAGTGAAAGTGTAATCCCTAGGCCTTGTTTCTAAATACCGCTGAGTTACTACGCTTGTTTACTCGTTTTACTCGTGTTACTACTTGCTGCAATACTACCACCATCAACTACACGCCGACAAGCTATTTTCCGGCACCGTTGCTACTTATTCATACCACCTCGTATTTCACTATCTCTTCGCCGAACTAGTGCACCTATTAGGTGTGTTGGGGACACAAGAGACTTCTTGCTTTGTGGTTGCAGGGTTGCATGAGAGGGATATCTTTGACCTCTTCCTCCCCGAGTTCGATAAACCTTGGGTGATCCACTTAAGGGAAAACTTGCTGCTGTTCTACAAACCTCTGCTCTTGGGGGCCCAACACTGTCTACAGGAAAGGAGGGGGAACGTAGACATCAGAGCCGATCGCGTGGAACGGCTTCCTCTGTGTCCTTGCTATGAGAGCAGCTGCCCTCGTCTCCGTCCTTACCAGAGTAGTGCCCAGGTCCTACCATGTTGATATTGCACGAGAATCCTCGGTCGGCACCCTCCATGGTAAGTGCACTCCACCATGTTAACGGCGGGGAAGGGTGTGTGTCAACCTTCATGGCGTACCGGTTGAAAATTAGACGCCCTTGTTCTATCGCCATTTGGACCCGCCGACGCCACACCCTGCGGTCGTCGGTGGCGTGGGTGAACGTGTTATGCCACTTGCAGTATGGCTTCCCATTCAGCTCCTGCGCCGTGGGGATCTTGTGGCCTTCGGGTACCTTTAGCTGTTTCTCCTTAAGCAAGAGGTCGAAAATTTGCTCAGCCTTGGTGACGTCGAAGTCAAACCCTCTTGGAGAACCTTGTGGCTTAACCCACTTGCAGGACACGGGGCTTGCCCCCCGAGTCCATTCAGCTACTGCCCGCAGAGCCTTCATCCTCATCTGCACCAACCAGGACCACCGCACGCTTGAATTTATCCTGGTATACATCTGGGTGGCGCTGTTCATATAATGACAGTTTCTGCACCATGTGCGCCAGTGAAGGGTAGTCTGCTTGGGAGGCCACGTCCTTGATCGGGTGATGCGAGACCCACCACCGCCAACTCGATCGCTTCTTTTCGGTCACACGAGCCGAATAGCATCGGTTCCTAACGTTTCGAAGCGCCGGATGTGCTCTCGACACCGTTTCTCCGCGCTTCGTCGTACTTGTGCTAGATCGGCAATGCCAGCCTCGGAAGCCTCCGAGTGATACCGCATGTGGAACTCGCTCCTCCAATCGCTTCCAAGTCCGGATTGAGTCCGGTGGCAGCGATGCGTACCACCCGAAAGCCAATCCCGTGAGGGACCGTGCGAAGAACCTCACACGCAGCTCATCCGATGCTCGAGATCGTGCCCAGCTGTGCCAAATATCGGCTCACATGCTCGATTGAGCTGGAACCATCTGATCCACTAAATTTGGAGAATTCAGGGAGCCAATATTTGGGTGGTAGTGGGATCAACTCGTACTCGTTGGGGTACGGCTTGGAATAGCCGATTGCCCTCCTCTTCGGCACCATGCCGAACCGGTCTCTCAAGATTGTACTGATCTGATCCGCGGTGCCGGGCCGCAGGAGTCGAACTCGAAGGTTTGCCGGAGTGGCATACTTAGCCAGCCATGCTTGCTTTCAAGCTCCGAGCCAACCTGCAGGAGTTGGGCTCGGAGGTTTATCGGGGTGGCGTACTTGGCTAGCCACGTCCGCTTCTCAAGATCTGTCCCCGAAGTTCCTCCCCGTTGTTCCGAAGTCCCTCGCTGTTGCGCTCCGGTTTGTGAGGGCCCGCTATCGCAGCTCCGGCACGTATGTGCACGTGTATCCGTGAGGGATCTCCTTAGGCGCCTCATGCAAGAACCGGTAGTCACTAGGGTCACCACCGATCTTGTAGACGACGTATGCCGGTGAATTCGGCACTTCCGGTGCCGCCAACGCGAATGGCAGCGGTGGACGGGACCGGGAGTGGCATCTCTCCTTGGTGAGTCCCTAGAGCTGGTCCCGACGGAGAGTACCGATGCTTCATGATTTCCTGGATCACGCGAAGAGCGACACGCTCCAAAGTGTTCACCAGTGCTCTCGAATGGCGGTGCAGCGAATGAGCTACCATGAAGTTAATCTCCCGACGCAGAGACCTGGTGCGTTCTTCTCGACGGGGCGGACAGGTCCACTCCATCGAGCGTCCCTTCAGTGAGAACCCTTTCCACCCGATGCCATGTGAGCGGGTTCTCGTGAAAAGAGCCGATGAGGTCGGCTTCGAGGATCGCTTTGACCTCGTCATACTTCTTCTTGAGCTCCTCGGTCGGATCCTCGTACGTGATCGGAGTGCCTTCCGCCATCTCGGATGTAGATGGCGATGCGGTTGATGTCGAAGATTGTCCCACCGGGCGTGCCGGAATGTGTTGCGGTCGAAACCCACCGGCGAGCAGCGACGGGCAACACAGAGAGCCGGGAGGCTCCCGGGGCTGCGGCCGGCCCTGGGCCCTCCGAGCGACGGCCCGCAAAGACTCGGCACGCACGTCCGATGCTGATGCAAGTGGCGTGCCACCTGACCTATACCTGGTCGGAAGGTGTTGGGTGTGCCTCGCTAGTTTCCTCGCATGGCATACACGTAAACATTAAATACGAGCCTCGATCGGCTCTCGAGTTGTCCCGTGAATCGGCTCAAGGAGCCGATCCACCCATGATCCGTACGAGATGTACGATCAGATGGTGGTCCTGCTTGATCAAAATAAAGCTAAAACGACCTACTACGATTTAGGGTTTTCACCACATAATCGGAACATCCTACTCGTGATTGAGCATGGCGGCCACGCACGGTGATCGTAAACCGACCCTAGACAAGGCCTAAAAACCAACACGAAGTTGATCCCCGGAACATCCTGTCTAGGGCTAGCAAACTACACCCTACGCGCCACTCGGTTCCTTCAACCCGTTTGTAAGGCCTAACTATGCAGATATTAAACTAATCCTTGAAGAACAAGGAGCAATCATAACGGATCAGATCTACTAAATAATGATCAAGGGGGTGCCGCCCTTACACCCAAGATAGGTGTAAGGGCGGCTAGACATCTAAGGGTTGCACGACGATAGCATATGATACGATGAACAATGCTAACCCTAAAACATCTATGATAACTACGTTGCTCGCCATCAACAAGGCTTCAGAGACGAGCAACGCATGGATAGCGAATAAACGGTATCGCCTAGATCGCAAGATGCGATCTAGGCAGCATGATGCTTACCCGGAAGAAACCCTCGAGACAAGGGAGTTGGCGATGCGCCTAGATTGGTTTGTGGTGAACGTGATTGTTGTTTATTTCATAAACCCTAGATACATATTTATAGTCCGTAGACTTTCTAACGTGGGAATAATCCCAACCGTGCACGAGCCAAACTCTATCTAACCGACACGTATCCTACTATGTTACAGATACAAGGGCAAACTAGCCCAAACTTTGTATGCAAGGCCGATTCATGTATTTCTTCTATGTATATTCTTCAAGCACATCTGTAATCGCGGCCCACCTCTGATCCGGTCAAATTCTGGTGATAACAATTAACTGAAACATTAATACATGTGTGTTATGTAAACAGCAAGGAGTCCCTAGTAAGCCTCTTGTATAACTAGCTTGTTGATTAATGGATGATCATGGTTTCGTGATCATGAACATTGGATGTTATTAATAACAAGGTTATGTCATTAGGTGAATGATATAATGGACAAACACCCAAATGAGCGTAGCATAAGATCAAGTCATTAAGTTCAATTTGCTATAAGCTTTCGATACATAGTTGCCTAAGTCCTTCGACCATGAGATCATGTAAATCACTTACACCGGAAGGGTACTTTGATTACATCAAACGCCATTGCGTAAATGGGTGGTTATAAAGATGGGATTAAGTATTCGGAAAGTGTGAGTTGAAGCATATGGATCAATAGTGGGATTTGTCCATCCCGATGATGGATAGATATACTCCGGGCCCTCTCGGTGGAATGTCATCTCGATTAGCTTGCAAGCATATGATAGGATCATAAGAGATAACATACCACGGTACGAGTAAAGAGTACTTGTCGGTAACGAGGTTGAACAAGGTATGGAGATACTGATGATCGAACCTCGGACAAGTAAAATATCGTGTGACAAAGAGAATCGGCATCGTATATAAAAGGTTCAATCGATCACTAAGTCATCGTTGAATATGTGGGAGCCATTATGGATCTCCAGATCCCGCTATTGGTTATTGCTCGGAGAGGAGTCTCGACCATGTTCCGCATAGTTCGCGAACCGTAGGGTGACGCGCTTAAGGTTCGATGTCGCATAAGTAGATTCGGAATATGAGATGGAGTCCGAAGTTTTTGTTCGGAGTCTCGGATGGGATCCAGGACATCACGAGGAGGTCCGGAATGGTCCGGAGAATAAGATTCATACAAGGGAAGTCATTTTCCGGGGTTCGAGAAAAAGTCCGGTGTTTTGACCGGAACTTCTAGAAGGTTCTAGAGGGCCACTAGTGGGCCCACCACCCCGGGAGAGGCCACGTAGGCGCCACATGGCATCGTGGGGCCTGCCCACTATGTCATGTGGGCCCTGGCCGGCCTACCCCTTAGAGATAAGATCTATCTCTTAATTTAAATGGTTTAAATCTAGAGATAAGATCTATCTCTAAAGGAAAGTGTTTAAACGAAGAAATAAGGGGAAGGCTTGAGGGGGAAGAAAAGTCCCCCCTCCATGCGTCGGCAAAGGGGTAGGTGGGGCCCAAGGGGAACCCTAGGCCGACCCCTTCCCCTATATAAAGAGGGGAGGGGGTGGCCGACCACCACACCAATCCAGAAACCCTGGCCGCCCCCCTCTCTTCCTCCTCCATAAGCTGCGCAGGCTTAGGCGAAGCCCTGCAGCAATTCTTCTCCACCACCACCACCACGCCGTCGTGCTGCTGGGATTCCGTGGAGATCTACCACACCTCCGCTGCCCGCTGGAACGGGGAGAGGAAGGGGCTTCATCGACACCGTACGCGCGACCGAGTGACGGAAGTGCCGCCGGATTGCAGCACTGGGGACGATCGTCTACCCCAACAACGAGATCTAATCTCGTAGGCTTTGGAAATCTTCGAGGGTTAGTCTCACATCAATCTCGTTGCTCCGATCTTGTAGATTAGATCTTGGGTGTTCCATAGATTAGATCTTGGATTTATTCGTCTTGCGGTAGGAAAATTTTTGTTTTCTATGCTACGAACCCCAACAGTGGTATCAGAGCCATGTCTATGCATAGTCTGTTGCACGAGTAGAACACAATGGTTTTGTGGGCATTGATGTTTTTGTTGCTTTAGTTTGTGTACTTTGTATCTTGCGAGATGGTGGGATGAAGCGACCCGGGCTAACTTTACATGACCGCGTCTCACGAGACTTGCTCCACGCTTGACATGCAACTTGTATTGCATAAGTGGCTTTTCGGGTGTCTGTCTCTCCCACCATAGTGAAGATTGCAATTTGCACTTTCTATTGTCAACACTAGTATCACCGTTGTGGTTCATGTTCGTAGGTAGATTGGATCTTACTCGAAAACCCTAAACCACGTAAAATATGCAAACCAAATTAGAGACGTCTAACTTGTTTTTGCAGGGTTTGGTTATGTGATATGGCCATGATGTGATGATGATTATATTTGATGCATGAGATGTTCATTATTGTATTATGACAACTGGCAGGAGCCTAATAGTTGTCTTTAAATTTGTTAAGACCTGCGTGTCTATTCATCATGTAATAGCTTTATTTCAAGTAGTTGTTATAGTAGCTATAAGTGATGGACAACCATGAAGCGGCGCCATGGACCTTGGTGCAATGCTGGTGATGATGGAGATCATGCTCATGTGCTTTCGAGATGGAGATCAAAAGCACAAGAAGAAAGGCCATATCATATCATATCACATATTATGAATTGCATGTGATGTTAATCCTTTATGCATCTTATCTTGCTTAGATAGCGACGGTAGCATTATAAGATGATCCCTCACATTGATATCAAGATAATAAAGGGTTCTCCCCTCGTATGCACTGTTGCTACAGTTCGTCGTCTCTAAGCATCTCGTGATGATCGGATGTGATAGATTCTACGTTCACATACAACGAGTGTAAGCCATGTTGCACACGCGGAAATACTTGGGTTTGCTTGACGAGCCTAGCATGTACAGACATGTCCTCGGGACAACGCAAACCGAAAGGTTGAACACGAGTCATATGGATGATATGATCAACATGTTGATGTTCACCATTGAAGCTACATCATCTCACGTGATGATCGGTTTTGGTGTAGTGGATGTGGATCGTGTACCACTTAACAACTATGAGGGATGTTGTATTAAGTGGGAGTTCATTAGTAATTAGATTAAAACATGAACTAATTATCGTAAACATAGTCTTAGTAGTATTTTGAATTAATTTTGTAGTATTGGCATCCGTTTTCTACCATGCGCTAGTCTTGTAATTGAGATAGAAATACAGTTAAAATCTGACAAGAAACTTTACAGACTTGTACCGTATTGTTAAAGAATCAAGAAATGATTAAGTCCTATTGCAAACTTTTAGTAAACCTCACATTGTTGATTCAAAGAGCTATGGTTTCAATTAGTACCTAAAGTTATCTTGTCTCCGTGAAACTTGAAGTTCAAATCTGTTTGAAAACTAAGGAGCTGAAAATTTAGTTTTCAGAAATAATCAAGGTATGAGATATATGTGATGTCTAAGACGTTATTGCAAGATGATAGAATATAATTTGGTGAGACTACATAAACTCATAAGTTTTATGGAAATGTACGAAGGTTGAAGACGCAAGGCGTCCCAATCCTCCAACTAGTTGGGCACTAACGAGATTCGCATATCCATGAAGTGATCGTCCTTAGTATGCACCGTTGCTAAGACTCGTCGTTTCGAAGCATCACGTGATGATCGGGTGTTATAGATTCTACGTGTGCATACAACGGGTGCAAGCCAGATTTGCACATGCGAATACTAAGGTTAAAACTTTACGAGCCTAGCATGTACAGACAGGGTCTCGGAAAGACATCATGATTTGATGGATAAAAATTATGAGTGAAATTGTTCATCGCATTAAAAGGTTACTAATAGTGAAATTCGGAACACTTGTCATGTGATGATCAACTTCAAGTAAGAACCTCAAGGTTATTGGTGTTTGACCAACAAACCTAGAAGTTATTGAAGGTGAGGTGTTTTCTGAGAATGAGGAACGCTAAAAGAGAAACTACAAAAGATTTTGGTAGAAAGAAAGAAAAGACTAGAAAGTCTAGCTCAGGTGTATATAGATGATATACATGTTATGAATGTATTCCTTGTTTGGTCACAACAATGAAATTCTTAGGTAGTTGTACCATATTGGTTGGTATGAAGTGTCATACAAAACAACGCAATACAAGAATTCAATGACCTAAGTGATTGACAAGGAATATGGTAGGAATAAACGTCTGGAACAAAATAAAGTGTTGTTGTGTTCGTCGTTGGCATTCTACCTAGCCCTTCAGATTTATAATAAAGAACTTTATAATTGGTGTTTTGTTCTAGTCAAATGAAAACAATGAGTTGTTCAAATTATGACAGTATTCTATGTATGATGGATAAGTTATTAAAATCTTTATGATGAAGCACACATGCATAACACTAACGCTAAAATGCTATAAGGAAAATGATGTGAATTCCACTTATTAGTGGAACCGCCATTTAGGTCATGTTAGAAAGGAACGCATGAAGGAAGTCCATGCAAATGGATTTTTGGAGTCATTTGATTTTTGAATCGTTTGGCGCTTGCAAATCTCTTCTAAAAGGAATGACTGAAATACCGTTCATAGGCCAAGAGTTGAACGGGCAACTAACTTAGTGGAAACATACATGATGATGTATGTGGTTCACTGGGCATAGTTGTGTGCGGGAGATTCTTCTACTTCATAAAAAACTTTCAACAATGAATTGAGTATATATATGTGGATATATTCGATAAGGAAGAAGTTTGAAACATTTGAATGGATTCAAATAAATTTCAGCATGAAGTGGAAATCATCGTAATAGAAAATTCAAATATCTATGATTGGATCATGGTGGAAGTATTTGAATTACGAGTTTTAGCGAACATCTAAGAGAGTTATGAAATTGTTCTACAACTCACATTTCTTGGAGTATCATAGTGATGATGGAATTTCCAAGAGACGTATCCAAACCTTGTTGGGTTAATGATGAGATAATATAAAATGATTCCATTATATTTTTGTGGATTATGCTTTAGAGACTACCGCTTTTACACCGAATAGAGCATCATCATAATCCGTTGAAATGACACCATACGAGTTATGGCATGGGTATAAACCCTAATAGTCCTTTCTTAAATTTTGGTATGCATAGCATAAGTAAATAAGTTTACAACCAAAATCGGCTGAATGTCTTTGTTGGTTATCCCAGAGAAATGATTGTGAATTCTTTCCACTATGGAGACAAAGACAAAAGTGTTTGTCGATGTTTCTTAATTATTTCCAAGAAATTGTTTCTAGCGATGTATTTGAGTGGGAGGACAATGGAATTTGATAAGGTTTATGAACCTGAGCATGATGATCAGAGTAGCGCAGCATCGTAAATGGTTCCGGAAGCGGCCACGACGATCATAGCTCCCATGTCTACAAAAGAGTTATAGTCATGGAGATCGAAGTACCCATTGAACCTTGTAGGTATGGTTTACTTTGTGATCAAATAAATGATTTGTGGACAAAGGATTGATTTTGAACAATGATAAATCAACTACATACAAAGAAGTTATGATGGGCCCTGACTCCGTTAAAATGGCTATGCGCCATGAAATCCAAGATAGATGAATACTTTTTGAAAGTAAATGGATCTATGAAATTGATGGACTTGGATGTAATGTCCTTGAAGAAGCTCGACTTGTCGAAAAGTTGTTTACGACAAAGTTCAAAGAGTTGACTGCGATAAGATTAGATCTTCCGTAGCAATGCTTATAGTCTATGTGGATTATTCTAGTAATCGCTACATATTTCTTTTATGAGATATGCTAGTAGGATGGCAAAATACATTACTTAACAGAAGTGTGTATTGAAGGTGTATACAAGATACAAACCAAGAGTTTTGCTAGTCCGTGGAATACTAGATAGGTATACGAACTTCAATTGGATGAAGTGAGTATCGCGGAGTTGGAATCTTCACCGGATGAAATAGTAAAAGAGTTTTTGATTTCATCAGAAACGATAAAGATGCTTGCATATGCAAGAAATTAAGTGGGAGCGCTGAGACATATTTATAATACTTTATGTAGATGACATATAGTTGGTTATAAATGATGTAATTATATACTTGATTATAAAAGGTTTCATTGAGAATTAACTTCAATGAAAAGATATGGACTGAAACATATTTAGTGTCAAGATCTATGAAGATAGATTGAAGCACATAATAAGTTTGAGTCAAAGTACATAGAATGGATATTGAAGTAGTTCAATATAGAAATATAAGAAGGTGTTCTTTTCATGCGAAGGTTTAACAAGACTTGAGTGTATTTGACACTCGATGAGTAAAAACACATGAGTGATTTTAGATCACGAATAATATGTACAAAATCAGATGTCCTGTGCTCTAAAAGGTTAGGAGCATATACCAGAATGATCATGTGATGATCATTGGACAAACAGTAAGAATATCCATGTGTGCTTTAGAAGAACCAAGGATATATATAGTTTTATATGGGGTAATGACAAACAAATCGCTGTAAGGTGTTGCACCGATATTTGTTTGGTCACATATAAAAATTAATTTCAAATCTCAATTAGGCTAAGTGTTGTTTAAAGAGGTAGCACAATGCTAGTTTTAGAAGAGTTCTAAATATTGTGACGGATTCTACAAAAGAAGGCAGAGTATGTCATTGTTTTGACAATGATTGAGTCAAGAAGTTCTTTGAAAACTTGGTGTAGTTCCGATAGTGTCAGAACTTTGAAGCTATATTGTGTGTGACAATATTAGTAACATATTTCAGACCGCGGAATTAAGGTTCCACCAGAAGACCAAACATATTTAATGCCGACTCATTTGGAAAATGGGTGATGCGTGAAGACGCAAATGAATTGCAAAATACATACGTTTTCTGAGTGTGTCAGATCCGTTGACTAAAACCTCTCCCGTGAGCAATACATGATAAAGCACCAGAAGGCCAAGGTGTTATATCTTTACAAATGTAAACTAGATTATTGACTCTAGTGCAAGTGGGAGACTGTTGGAGATATGCCCAAGAGGCAATAATAAAATGGTTATTATAATATATCTTTGTGTTTATGATAATGTTTGCACACCATGCTATAATTGTATTAACCGAAACATTAATACATGTGTGTTATGTAAACAACAAGGAGTCCCTAGTAAGCCTCTTGTATAACTAGCTTGTTGATTAATGGATGATCATGGTTTCATGATCATGAACATTGGATGTTATTAGTAACAAGGTTATGCCATTAGGTGAATGATATAATGGACACACACCCAAATGAGCGTAGCATAAGATCAAGTCATTAAGTTCAATTTTCTATAAGCTTTCGATACATAGTTTCCTAAGTCCTTCGACCATGAGATCATGTAAATCACTTACACCGGAAGGGTACTTTGATTACATCAAACGCCATTGCGTAAATGGGTGGTTATAAAGATGGGATTAAGTATTCGGAAAGTGTGAGTTGAAGCATATGGATCAATAGTGGGATTTGTCCATCCTGATGACGAATAGATATACTCTGGGCCCTCTCGGTGGAATGTCATCTGATTAGCTTGCAAGCATATGATAGGATCATAAGAGATAACATACCACGGTACGAGTAAAGAGTACTTGTCGGTAACGAGGTTGAAAAAGGTATGGAGATACTGATGATCGAACCTCGGACAAGTAAAATATCGTGTGACAAAGAGAATCGGCATCGTATGTAAAAGGTTCAATCGATCACTAAGTCATCGTTGAATATGTGGGAGCCATTATGGATCTCCAGATCCCGCTATTGGTTATTGCTCAGAGAGGAGTCTCGACCATGTCTGCATAGTTCGCGAACCGTAGGGTGACGCGCTTAAGGTTCGATGTCGCATAAGTAGATTCAGAATATGAGATGGAGTCCGAAGTTTTTGTTCGGAGTCTCGGATGGGATCCAGGACATCACGAGGAGGTCCGGAATGGTCCGAAGAATAGGATTCATATAAGGGAAGTCATTTTCCGGGGTTCGGGAAAAAGTCCGGTGTTTTGACCGGAGCTTCTAGAAGGTTCTAGAGGGCCACCAGTGGGCCCACTGATACGTCTCAAACGTATCTATAATTTCTTATGTTCCATGCTAGTTTTATGACAATACTCACATGTTTTATATACACTTTATATCGTTTTTATGCATTTTCCGGAACTAACCTATTAACAAGATGTCGAAGTGTCAGTTCCTGTTTTCTGCTGTTTTTGGTTCCAGAAAGGCTGTTCGGGCAATATTCTCGGAATTGGACGAAACAAAAGCCCACGATCTTATATTTCACGGAAGGTTCCAGAAGTCCGAAGGGGAGACGAGGAAGGGCAGCAGAGGACCCACACCATATGGCGGCGCGGGTGGCCCCCTGGCCGCGCCAGCCTATGGGGTGGCCCCCCTGGCTCCTCCGACTCCGCCTCTTCGCCTATAAAATCCCTCGAGACCGAAAAACCCGACACCAATTGACGAAACTCCAGAAAGACTCCAGGGACGCCGCCGCCATCGCGAAACTCCGTTTCGGGGGACAAAATTCTCTGTTCCGGCACGCCGCCGGGACGGGGAATTGCCCCCGGAGTCATCTCCATCGACACCACCGCCATCTTCATCGCCATCGCTGTCTCCCATGATGAGGAGGGAGTAGTTCTCCCCCGAGGCTGAGGGCTTTACCGGTAGCTATGTGGTTCATCTCTCTCTCCCATGGTGTGATCTTTATGTGATCATGAGCTTTGAATCACTATTAATCTATGTGCTACTCTAGTGATGTTGTTAAAGTAGTCTATTCCTCCTCCATGATGTAATGTTGACAGTGTGTGCATCATGTAGTACTTGGCGTAGGTTCTGATTGTAATCTCTTGTAGATTATGAAGTTAACTATTACTATGCACTCTAGAGGTTACTTTAATATGAACTCCGGAATTACTCTCCACGATGTGACGGTGACAGTGTGCGCATCGTGTGTGATTCCTTTATGAAGTTATGGAGCTTGTTTACTCCGGCTTGAGGGTGTTCTTGTAGCCCTACACAATGAATGGTGTTTGTTATCCAACAAGAGAGTGTGAGAAAGTAGCACAAGTGAAGAGAAGATATTTATTTATGTGATCATTGTTGAGAGTGTCCACTAGTGAAAGTATGATCCCTAGGCCTTGTTTCTAAGCATTGAAACACCATTTCCAACAAGTTCTGTTACATGTTTTCTTGGTGCCATCTTTATTTCAGATTGCAATTACTACTTACAATCATCCATATTACTTGTATTTCACTATCTCTTCGCCGAACTAGTGCACCTATACATCTGACAAGTGTATTAGGTGTGTTGGGGACACAAGAGACTTCTTGTATCGTAATTGCAGGGTTGCTTGAGAGGGATATCTTTGACCTCTACCTCCCCGAGTTCGATAAACCTTGGGTGATTCACTTAAGGGAAACTTGATGCTGTTCTACAAACCTCTCGCTCTTGGAGGCCCAACACTGTCTACAGGAATAGAAGCGTGCGTAGACATCAAGCTATTTTCTGGCGCCGTTGCCGGAGAGGTAAGGTAAAAGGTATTCACATCCTCCGACTACTAAGCTATTTCCTAGCATTGTTGCCGGTGCGTGAGTGCTCGAAGCTATTTCCTTTAGATCCTGCAATTGCATCTTTTTGTTTCTTGTTTTCACTAGTTAGGCTTAATGGAAAACAACAACAAAAATAGAGATCTTTATGAACTTTATATTGAATTAGGACATGATGTGTTTGAAGAGAGAATTAAAAAACCCATGGAACTTTGTTTGCAAAATAGTTGTAGCAATGTTATTAGCATGAACTCTTTGAACACTTTTATTGCTAATGCTATGGAAGAATTTAATCTTGGGGAAGCTGGTTTTGATGAGCATGATATTTTTAGTCCCCCAAGCATGGAGGAGAAAATTTTCTTTGATGATACTTTGCCTCCCATTTATGATGATTATAATGATAGTGGTATTTTGGTGCCACCTACTATTGAGGAGAAAATTAATTATGACTACAATATGCCTCCTATATTTGATTATTATGGTGATGAGAATAATAATGATAGCTACTTTGTTGAATTTGCTCCCACTACAATTAATAAAATTGATTATGCTTATGTGGAGAGTAATGATACTTTTATGCATGTGAATAAGAATGCTTTATGTGACAGTTATATTGTTGAGTTTGTTCATGATGCTACTGAAAGTTATTATGAGAGAGGGAAACATGGTTATATGCATCTTAATAATATTAAGTTTCCCCTCTTTATGTTGAGAATCTTGAAGTTGCGCTTGTGTTGCCTTTCTATGCTTATTGCATTATGCTTACATAACTTGTTTATTTACAAGATTCCTATGCATAGGAAGCGGGTTAGGCTTAAATTTGTTTCATACTTGCTTCTTGATGCTCTCTTTTGCTCCAGCTCTTATTTCTTGCGAGTGCATCATTAAATTTACTGAGCCCATCTTAATGGCTATAAAGAAAGCACTTCTTGGGAGATAACCCATGTTTTTATTTTGCTACTGCTTTGTTGTGTCTTGGAAGTTGTTACTACTGTAGCAACCTCTCCTTATCTTTACTTTATTGCATTGTTGTGCCAAGTAAAGTCTTTGATAGTAAGGTTGATACTAGATTTGGATTTCTGCGCAGAAACAGATTTCTTGCTGTCACGAATTTGAGTAGATCTCTCTGTAGGAAACTCAGAAAAGTCTGCTAAAAATCATGACTAATCCTCAGATATGTACGCAACTTTCATTCAATTTGAGCTTCTTCATCTGAGCATGTTAAGTGCCTCGTAAAAATTCATCTTTACGGACCGATTCTGTTTTGATGGATTCTGCCTTTTATTTCACATTGCCTCTTTTACTGTGTTTGAGTGGATTACTTTGCTCCATTAAATTTCAGTAGCCTTGGGTAATGTCCAGAAGTGTTGGGAATGATTGTGTCCTCTCTGAACATGTGAATTTTTGATTATGCACTAACCCTCTAATGAGTTTGTTTTGAGTTTGGTGTGGAGGAAGTTTTCAAGGATCAAGAGAGGAGGATGATACAATATGATCAAGAAGAGTGAAAAGTCTAAGCTTGGGGATGTCCCCGTGGTTCATCCCTGCATATTTCAAGAAGACTCAAGCATCTAAGCTTGGGGATGCCCAAGGCATCCCCTTCTTCATCAACAACTTATCAGGTCACCTCTAGTGAAACTATATTTTTATTCCGTCACATCTTATGTGCTTTACTTGGAGTGTCTCGTGTGCTTTTATTTTCGTTTTGTTATTTTCATTCTCTCGAATAAATTCATGCTTATGTGGGAGAGAGACACGCTCCGCTTTTTCATTTGAACACTTGTGTTCTTAGTTTTACTTTTAATGTTCATGGCGAAAGTTAAAAGCTGCTGCATTTATTGCTATTTTGTTGGAAACATGAAATGCTTCATGTGGTAATTGGTATATGGTCTTGAATAATTCGATACTTGCCAATTGTTTTGCTCAATAGATCATGTTTAAGCTCTTGCATCATGTACTTTGCACCTATTAATGAAGAACTACCATAGAGCTTGTTGAAATTTGGTTTGCATGATTGGTCTCTCTAAAGTCTAGATATTTTCTGGTGAAGTGTTTGAACAACAAGGAAGACAGTGTAGAGTCTTATAATGCTTGCAATATGTTCTTATGTAAGTTTTGTTGCAACGGTTCATACTTTTGTTTGCTTCAAGCAACCTTGCTAGCCAAAGCCTTGTACTGAGAGGGAATTCTTCTCGTGCATCCAAAACCTTGAGCCAAAACCTATGCCATTTGTGTCCACCATACCTACCTACTATGTGGTATTTCTCTCGCCATTCCAAAGTAAATTGCTTGAGTGCTACCTTTAAAATTTCATTCCTTGTCTTTGCAATATATAGCTCATGGGAAAATAGCCTTAAAAACTATTGTGGTAAAGAATATGTAGCTTATGTATCTTATTTCTTATAAGTTGCTTGTTGAGCGGTAACCCTGTTTCTGGGGACGCCATCAACTATTACACTTTTTTTGAATATCATGTGAGTTGCTATGCATGTTCGTCTTGTCTGAAGTAAGGGTGATTTATCATGATCAATGGAGTATGCATATTGTTAGAGAAGAACATTGGGCCGCTAACCGAAGCCATGTATCATGGTGGAAGTTTCAGTTTGGACATTAATCCTCAATCTCTTATGAGAATATTATCTGTTGTTGAATGCTTAAGCATTAAAGAGGAGTCCATTATCTGTTGTCTATGTTGTCCCGGTATGGATGTCCTTAGTTGAGATCTAAAACGAGAAATCAAATGCGAATTGGACCTTTGTACAGGCGGCATAGAGGTACCCCTTTGTGACACTTGGTTGAAACATATGTAATGCAATGATAATCCATGGAAATCCAAGCTAATTAGGACAAGGTGCGAGCACTATTGGTATTCGATGCATGAGGCTTGCAACTTATAGGATGTCTTATGCATAACACATATGAATTATTACTACCATTGACAAAATTGTTTCTATGTTTTCAAAATAAAAGCTCTAGCACAAAAATAGTAATCCATGCTTCCCTCTGCGAAGGGCCTTTCTTTTACTTTATGTTGAGTCAGTTTCCCTACTTCCTTCTATCTTAGAAGCAAACACTTGTGTCAACTGTGTGCATTGATTCCTACATACTTGCTTATTTGCACTCATCATATTACTTTGTGTTGACAATTATCCATGAGATATACATGTTGAAGTTGAAAGCAACTGCTGAAACTTATATCTTCCTTTGTGTTGCTTCAAAGCTTTCTACTAAGAATTTATTGCTTTATGAGTTAACTCCTGTGCAAGTCTTACTGATGCTTGTCCTGAAAGTACTATTCATGAAAAGTCTTTGCTATATGATTCAGTTGTTTAAGTCATTGTCTTTACCATTGCTTCGAATCACTTCATTCATCTCATATGCTTTACAATAGTATTGATCAAGATTATGATAGCATGTCACTTTAGAAATTATCCTTGTTATCGTTTACCTACTCGAGGGCGAGTAGGAACTAAGCTTGGGGATGCTTGATACGTCTCAAACGTATCTATAATTTCTTATGTTCCATGCTAGTTTTATGACAATACTCACATGTTTTATATACACTTTATATCGTTTTTATGCATTTTCCGGAACTAACCTATTAAGAAGATGCCGAAGTGTCAGTTCCTGTTTTCTGCTGTTTTTGGTTCCAGAAAGGCTGTTCGGGCAATATTCTCGGAATTGGACGAAACAAAAGCCCATGATCTTATATTTCACGGAAGGTTCCAGAAGTCCGAAGGGGAGACGAGGAAGGGCAGCAGGGGACCCACACCATATGGCTGTGCGGGTGGCCCCCTGGCCGCGCCAGCCTATGGGGTGGGCCCCCTGGCTCCTCCGACTCCGCCTCTTCGCCTATAAAATCCCTCGAGACCTAAAAACCCGACACCAATTGACGAAACTCCAGAAAGACTCCAGGGACGCCGCCGCCATCGCGAAACTCCTTTTCGGGGGACAGAAGTCTCTGTTCCGGCACGCCGCCGGGATGGGGAATTGCCCCCGGAGTCATCTCCATCGACACCACCGCCATCTTCATCGCCATCGCTGTCTCCCATGATGAGGAGGGAGTAGTTCTCCCCCGAGGCTGAGGGCTTTACCGGTAGCTATTTGGTTCATCTCTCTCTCCCATGGTGTGATCTTTATGCGATCATGAGCTTTGTATCACTATTAATCTATGTGCTACTCTAGTGATGTTATTAAAGTAGTCTATTCCTCCTCCATGATGTAATGTTGACAGTGTGTGCATCATGTAGTACTTGGCGTAGGTTATGATTTTAATCTCTTGTAGACTATGAAGTTAACTATTACTATGCACTCTAGAGGTTACTTTAATATGAACTCCGGAATTACTCTCCACGATGTGACGGTGACAATGTGCGCATCGTGTGTGATTCCTTTATGAAGTTGTGGAGCTTGTTTACTCCGGCTTGAGGGTGCTCTTGTAGCCCTACACAATGAATGGTGTTTGTTATCCAACAAGAGAGTGTGAGAAAGTAGCACAAGTGAAGAGAAGATATTTATTTATGTGATCATTGTTGAGAGTGTCCACTAGTGAAAGTATGATCCCTAGGCCTTGTTTCTAAGCATTGAAACACCGTTTCCAACAAGTTCTGTTACATGTTTGTTTGCTGCCATTTTTATTTCAGATTGCAATTACTACTTACAATCATCCATATTACTTGTATTTCACTATCTCTTCGCCGAACTAGTGCACCTATACATCTGACAAGTGTATTAGGTGTGTTGGGGACACAAGAGACTTCTTGTATCGTAATTGCAGGGTTTCTTGAGAGGGATATCTTTGACCTCTACCTCCCTGAGTTCGATAAACCTTGGGTGATTCACTTAAGGGAAACTTGCTGCTGTTCTACAAACTTCTGCTCTTGGAGGCCCAACACTGTCTACAGGAATAGAAGCGTGCGTAGACATCAAGCTATTTTCCGGCGCCGTTGCCGGGGAGGTAAGGTAAAAGGTATTCACATCCTCCGACTACTAAGCTATTTCCTAGCACTGTTGCCGGTGTGTGAGTGCTCGAAGCTATTTCCTTTAGATCCTGCAATTGCATCTTTTTGTTTTTTTTTTCACTAGTTAGTCGGACCACAGGAGGAGACATCATAGAACTTCGATAACGCGGGAAATCCGTACGTCTATCCCACTGATCTTACGCGAGGTTTGGGAACCAAATATGTCGGACCTGGAACACGACAGATGGTGCAATTTCCGCAGGCAATGTGGGATAGAGTTGCAAGAGCTATTGATGGCATAGAGCCAATGACTGTAACTGCGACAGCTGAAGAGTTACAAGCATATCAATATAGACTTGCCCGTGCCAGACGGGAGCTCGAAAAACAGAAAGTTGAGCTGGATAGGAGGCAAGCCGCAGCTTCCGCGTCAAGCAGGAGAAGAGCGGAGTTGAGCCGACAATCAGGTACTTCGGGAGACACCCATAGAGCAGCTTGAAATAGGGCAAGATCTCGGTTGAAAAATATACCTGAGGCTGAAAGGGAGAACCTAGTTCAAAACCTCGACATGTCCTTTATGTCGATTGAAACGAGGGGGAATATTATTCCCAAAACACCAAAAGCCGGATACATGGCGACACAAGCTTTCATCCTAGCATCTAGGCCACCTCCCGGAGATCCAAGAGAAGCGTTGTATAACATGGCCATGGCGGGAGTTGGAGCCATGGGAACAGCGTTCGCAAGTACACCCCCCGAAGGATCTGCAAGGCAAAATAGTTCACGACCTACTGCAGCGGTGCAAGATCCTGCGAGAACGAGTGGGGCAAGAGACACAGCGACGCAGGCAAGGGTGGATAGAGCGCGACAGGAAAGAAGGGAACGTCGGCACTCACCAGAGGTTGACGAAGAGGATATGTGCGGGCTCCCGTGCTTTACGAGACGAGTCCGTAAAACTCGAGTTCCATCAGGGTTTAAGCTACCCGATAATTACAAAAAATTCGATGGCTTACAAGATCCTGAGGATTGGCTAGTTGATTATCTCGAGACGGTAAAGCTGATAGGTGGAACTAGAGCAACAGCTATGCAGAGCATTCAAGTACACTTGAGTGGAGCCGCACGATCGTGGATAAAGAAGTTGCCTCCTGGGTCTATCGACAGCTGGGAAAGTTTCGAGGATATATTCGTGAAGAATTTCCGATCCACGTGCAAAAAACCTGCATCATTTGAGCAGTTGAGGGCTTGCAGGCAGAAATACGACGAATCAATGAGGACGTACATCCAGAGGTGGAACATCATCAAAAACTCGGCGGAGAATATATCTGACGAGAGAGGGACTCTGTCGAGGACGTACATCCAGAGGTGGAATGCATTTGTCGCTGGTATTCGAAGGAGGGACTTTGTCGAGGATTTGGGAAGAACTAACCCAAAGACAATAGCAGCACTCATGGAAATAGCGAATCGGTGGGCGGATGGAGAAGATGTTGTTCACAACAAACAGCACAGGTCACCGGAGGAGGACCGCAACCGAAACTTTCATAATAGGCGACGATTCTCTCGACAGTTTTTAGATTATGATGCTCCTGGCCAAATATCGGCTGGATTTCGAGGAAATAGCGGAGGAAAAAAATCGAGATGATTATCAAAAAAGTGGCGAGCAGCGCAGCGACTACAAGGACGGCTCCCGTCCCAATAGACAAAATAATGGACCAAGGTTTCAGAGGCCGTATGTATCACCCGAGGACCTCTTAAACGGACCATGCCAAATGCACTTTTACCTCGACAACAATGGAAAGAGGCAGTCAGGGCATCTGCAGAAGGACTGTCGAACTTTTCTAGCACTACATAGATTTGCAGGGCATACCAACACGCAGGCAATGAATAGAAACCCCCAGGGGCCAAGGAGTGAGATCCACCTTCCACCTCCACCCGCAATTACGGATGGAAATCGACACCAGTTGCAGTTGGCGGCAGCTCCACAACCAGGCCCTTATATCGACACCAGTGGTGCGGTCTCGATGATTCAGAAAGGCAGGCCATCCAACAGAACTCAGAAAGTAATATCGCGGCAAGTTTTTAAGGCAGAAAATATGCCACCACCAACAATTGAGTATTTGAACTGGTCAGGGCAAGATGTCGGCTTCACTATAGCCGACCACCCGCAACAGGTTCCACGACCAGGACAGTCTGCTTTGATCTTACCTGCGGTTATCGCAGTATTCGACGTTTCGCGAGTATTCATTGATGGCGGAAGTAGCTTAAACCTCATGTACGCAGATACATTAAGGAAGATGAACATATCCCTGGCAAACTTATTACCAACGGTTACGCGTTTCCATGGTATCACACCGGAGAAGCCGAGTTACCCACTGGGAAAGATCAACCTCGATGTTCAGTTTGGAACCCGCGAAAATTACAGAAGAGAGAGGTTGGAGTTTGAAGTCGTAGATTTCCCGTCGCAGTATCACGCTTTTTTGGGACGACCAGCCTATGCCAGGTTTATGGCGGTACCACATTACACATACTTGTTATGGAGACTCCCTGGACCCAAGGGACTGATCACAGTAAAAGGCAGTTTTGCGTTAGCTGATAAGTGCGACAAGGATTTTCATCGACTATCAGAGACTTTCGGGATGCAAGAAGAGTATATGGTGTCAAGGCTAACAACTGACTATGATGTGTTGCCAGACGTAGGGAGGCCGCTCAAGGAGCCAACTTTTGACACTACCAAATATTCCAAGGAGGTGCAGATCCACCCGACAGATCCCAAGAAAACGACATCCATTGCAACAAACATGGACCTCGCTTAGGAAAGCGCGCTCATCGAGTTCCTCCGTGAGCGCTGGGAAATCTTCGCATGGTGTCCAGCTGACATGCCAGGAGTACCCAGGGAACTTGCCGAGCACCACCTCAACTTGGATCGAATGGCGAGGCCAATTAAACAACCTTTGCGGCGTTTTTCGGAACCAAACCGCAAAGCTATGCTGTCAGAAATCAATCGACTCAGAGAAGCTGGCTTTATCGAAGAGTTGCATACAAAGGCCACGTGGGTAGCTAACCCAGTACTGGTCCCGAAGAAAAACACAGAGGTCCTTCACATGTACGTCGACTTCACGTGTCTCAATAAACATTGTCCAAAGGATCACTTTCCCCTCCCAAGGATCGATCAAATTATCGACTCCACGGCAGGCTGTGAACGTCTTTCCTTCCTGGACGCATATTCTGGTTATAACCAGATCAGATTAAAGGAAGACGATGAGGTCAAAATAGCTTTTATAACACCTTATGGCGTGTTCTGCTATAGAACAATGCCCTTTGGATTGAAAAACGCGGGAGCAACATACCAGCGGATGATGCAGAAGTGTCTCGCCACACAGATTGGCAAGAACGTACAAGTATATATCGACGATGTAGTCATAACAACAAATAAGGGGTCAACCTTGATCGAGGATCTGAAGGAAACTTTCGACAACCTTGACAAGTTCTGCCTCAAGCTGAACCCGACAAAGTGCTCCTTTGGCGTTCCTGCAGGGGAGCTTCTTGGTTTCTTGGTTTCAGCAAGAGGAATTGAGGCCAACCCAGAGAAAATCCAAGCCATCGTAACGATGTGGAAGCCAACAAAGTTGAAGGAAATACAACAGCTGACTGGGCGAGTCGCAGCTTTAAGCAGATTCGTCGCCAGGCTGGGAGAAAAGGCGTTGCCGTTTTACGCTTTAATCAAACAAGGAGAGAAGTTCCAGTGGAACGAAGAAGTAGACAAAGCTTTTGAGGACCTTAAGCGCACAATCTCGACACCGCCAATCTTGGTGGCGCCTAAGGAGAAGGAGCCTCTCCTGTTATACATCGCAGCCACGCCTCAAGTGGTCAGCACAGTCCTTGTGGTCGAAAGAGAAGAAGAAGGAAAACTCCACGGAGTGCAGCGGCCGATATACTTCGTCAGTGAAGTTTTATCGCCCTCAAAACAGCGGTACCCACAGTACCAGAAGTTAGCATATGGAGTGTTCACAACCGCAAGAAAACTGCAACACTATTTTTCGGCGCATCCGATAATAGTGGTCAATGAGAGGCCTTTATCCAATATATTAAACAATCCAGAAGCTACGGGTCGTGTCTCCCTTTGGGGAATAGAACTTTCCCCTCGGGACATCACATATGAAAAAGAAAGCAATAAAGTCACAGATCTTACCAGACTTCATCGCAGAGTGGATGGAGCTACAAAATACGGGCCCTCCAGATTTGTCGAGAACTTGGACTATGAACTTCGACGGGTCCAAGAGACTAGAAGGAGCTGGAGCAGGCGTGATATTAGTATCACCTCAAGGCGACAAGTTGAAATACGTGCTACGGGTGACGTTTCCAAACGCATCTAATAACGAAGCGGAGTACGAAGCACTTATACACGGGATGAAGATGGCGAAAGCTTGCGGAGCAACTCGATTAAAAATCTTTGGTGATTCACAGCTGGTGGCTCAACAGGTGATGAATCAATGCGACGCAGTTAACGACAGTATGATAGCATACAAGGAAGTATATAATGAGCTCGAGAGGCTGTTCGGCGGGTGCGAAGTAAATCACATCAGCAGGCTCAGCAACGATGAAGCCGATGTTCTTGCAAACATCGGGTCGTAGTGTCTAGCAATACCACCTGGCGTGTTCTGGGAAGAGATAGCTGAAAGATCAACCAAGGCGAAGAAACAGCAGAAGAAGGAGAAGGATGAGAAAGCCTCGGGGGCTCCAGCAGCATCATTGGAAGGTGAGGAGGTACCACACGTGATAATGATGGTACAAATTCCTTGGATGCGGGCTTACATAGAATACATCCTGAGGAAAGAACTAACCGACGATCCAGTTGAAGCAAGGAGAGTTATCAGACGTTCTAAAGCCTTCACTGTGGTTAAAGGAGAGCTATACAAATGCAGTATTTCGGGAGTACTACAGAGATGTGTCACACTCGAAGAAGGAAGGCTTATTCTGAAGGATGTACACGAAGGGGTGTGTGGACATCACGCAGGCAGTCGATCTATAGCAGCCAAGGTTTTCAGAGCAGGATTCTATTGGCTAACAACAATCGAGGATGCAAAGGACATAGTGCGTACTTGCGATGCGTGCCAAAGGTTTGCCGCGAAACCTCATTCTCCGGCAGCAGAGTTGATGCCAATACCACTGTCATGGCCCTTTGCTAATGGGGTCTTGATATGGTGGGAAAACTGCACAAGGCTTGGCCAGGAGGATACGAGTATATGCTTGTAGCTGTCGACAAGTTCACGAAGTGGATCGAAGCGAAGCCGATAAATTCACCACATGCAGCATCCGCAATCAAGTTTGTTAAAAGTATCATTTTTCGATTTGGAGTTCCTCATAGCATCGTCACAGACAATGGCAGCAACTTCACATCCAAGGAATTCAAGGCATATTGCGCAGAGGTAGGCATAAAATTACAATTTGCCTCAGTTGCGCACCCGCAAACCAATGGTCAGGTCGAAAAAGCAAACGGCATCATCTGCAACAGCATCAAGAAGCGCATGCTAACACCATTGGAAAAAGCTCGACACACATGGCCAGAGGAGTTGCCTAGCGTATTATGGAGTATTCGAACAACACCAAATACAGCGACACAGGAAACTCCGTTCTTTCTAGTCCATGGAGCTGAGGCAGTGCTGCCAATAGAGATAGAACACAATTCCCCGAGAGTGGCGGAATTCAATGAAGAAACCTCGAGAAAGGCACTGGAAGATGACGTCGATGCACTCGACGAAGCTCGAGATGTGGCATTGTCAAGGGTCACCAAGTACCAGCAAGATATGAAAAACTACCACAGTCGACGTTTGCGACCAAGATCTTTCCAGGTAGGCGACTTAGTTCTTCGGCTTATGCAAAATAGCCATGAGAAACTCGAGTCGCCATGGATTGGCCCATACATCGTCACAGAAGTAATTGAAGGAGGAGCATACAGGATAAAGGACAAGAAGACGGGGACCGCCGAGCCAAATCCCTGGAACGTGGCGCAACTTAGGCGTTTCTACGCTTAGAGTCGAAATATAGTCCTCTTTGTAAACATACAATGTACTGAAACGCCCGCGAGTTTTCAGACGCACTCTTTTCCTTTCAGGACACCGAGTGGGGCTGGAAGGTTTTTAATGAGGCGGACTCGCGGTGCTACAATATAGTAAAGATATTGGTGATATACATCTTTTTCAACGACAGGCACGGGGGCTCGTAACCCGCAATAACAATATATATATGAAAACCTCCACAAAATACAGTTTACAAAGTTATTTGCCCCAGTGCAAAAAACCTCGTAAACCAATAAAGATACAAAACATCGGTCAACAAAAAAGCGCGGGGGCTTGGTGAAACAAAAAACATATAAGTTGTTTTACAAAATAGTGTTTACAATATACAGATCTTCACTATCAAGGAAAATTCGACAAGGAAAAAAGAAACTTTCAGTTATCACCTATTATGTCGTCTATGTTTACTCTTTCATTGTCAACAGTACCACTTCTATGCTCAGCATAACTACCCTTCACGAAGAATTCAGCATCAAGTCGAAGTAATTCATCCATCATGTCTTCGGCTATAGGGGTCACAGCATCGTTGATTTTGTCGATGTTCCTTCTCCTCCTAGTCTGTTTGGCTTGACATTTTGCGACAATTTTGGTCATGTCTAACTTCGCATAGCAGATTTGCAACATAATCATGGCAAATCTTTCTCCAGCAGTCAGTTGGGCCCTCACAAACTCGTGGATTCCAGCAGTCAGTTGGGCCCTCATCAAGTCAGGAAGAGTTTCCGGCGGAGAGTTGCGAGGAAACATGGTGTTATAAACCAGGGCTAATGTCCTTGTGCAGAATTCAAGAAAATCGCGGACTTGACCTACGCGGTCTTGAAATCTGACGATTTGTCGGGTATGTTCAGGCGTAGCCCAAAAGTTAGAACCATGTTCCAAAGCAAGTTTGATAAGCACATTGGACCTAGTTTCAACACGTTGATCTTCGGCAGCAGCATCCAAACACGAACCTACCCAGCGGAAGCATCAGCGAGAGATGGAAAACAAATAGGATAAAGTGGAAAAGATCAAACTCAGGAAGCATACCTGACATATCCAAGCTAGCGTCATTCATCAGTTGAAACATATAATCTTCTGGCGAACTAGCTTGTGCAGCTTCAGTCACCGCATCCTCTTTTAAAGCTAAGGCTTCTTGAGCCTGTTGAAGAGCAAATTTTTCCTTCTCGGAAGATTTTCGAGATTGCTCCATTATCACGAGAGCCTGTTTTTTCATCAACTGAAGTTGCTGTCGAAGCTCGTTCAAATCTTCTATCTGATCAGCGTTCAAGGAACCTTCAATAAACTCGTCAACGGAAGTTCTCCTCGAATAGGAAGTGGTCGGTAAAGCATCCGAAGAACGAGGCACCACGGTATAGTTGTCAAAAACCAACTGGAGAGAAAATTTTGACATCAATCACTTGTGGAAAAATAGCTTTCCATTAATTCATTGAGGTATTTACATGTTCATTACATGAATTGGTCCCTTGTGAACCAATGGCAAGCTGCCGCGATACGGTACTAAGGCGGCAGCGTCAAAAGAAGCAAAAAATGAAAAATAAAGACAAGATGGTCTACTTGACCTCTGGCTTCGAAGAACTGGGGGAAGGAGCTGGTTTGTATCCGAGGAAGGAGATGATTTTCTTCGAGTGGGGTTTAGCAGCCCTAATCAAGGATTGCCACCTCTCTGTCTTCATCTTCTTCACTTCACCAACCTTCGTCCAGTCGATGCTTTGTTTGCTTTCGGCGACCAAAGCTATGGTGCCTTCAATGCCAATCTTCAGGTTCTCTTGCCGAAGGTTTAGCCCAAGGTCTTCTTCGGGAAGGAAGTGCTTGATAAGAGCAGCGAAGGTGTTGGGTTGTTCCTTCTTCGGGAAGAAAAATGGGAAAGGATGCAAAAATGTCGTCTTAGCATCAGAGATGCCGCGGCGCACTTCATCCCCATGAATTTCAAGGAGAGAAAGAGCGTCGAGAAGACGGTCATCTTCGGGTTTTTCCAGTTCAAAGTCCTGGCTCATTTTCCCTGCTGAAACAAATTTCGGATTACCAACAGGAATACGGAATAGAAGTGTTGGGAGAAACTCGAACAAAATAACTAGCGGACTTACTGACAAAACGCCGGTTTTGTGACTCCAAACGGGCGATGATATCTTCCTCACGAGCAGTTTGCTGGGTTGTGTTGTCGCTCAAGGCAGTCTTTGCGTCATGGAGCCTTTTTCGAAGACTCTCGATAGAGGCAGCGTCAAGTTCAGCCTTTTCGCGAGCTTTTTCGCTTTGCTCCAACTTGAGGGTAAGGTCATCGGCAAGTTTATTGGCTTTGGCGAGAGCCTCTAGCAAGGAAAAGAATGACAATGTTACAACAAAATAGCAAAGGGAAAATTTACTCGACAGGAGGAGACAAGAGGAATACCTTTCAAATTGTCGACAGTGTCGCGGTACCCAATGAATTGAGTACCAAGACAGATGAACTGACCCATCAGGGGCTGATCAAAAAAGAAGTTCCGCGAAAAGGTTCAGATGGAAAAAACTAGTCAGAAGAAAACACAAGATAGTTGTAAGGATACTTCATCTAAAGGAACAGTTGCCGAACTCCCGGTCAAGAGAGCCGTTTCTTTGCCAAGTTCAACCCTCGCCCTCTTCGGCGAAGGGGCTCGGGGGCTAGTGGCTGGAGTCGACATCTCCAGATTTTGCTGAGGAGGAGAGGTTTCCTCCACTGCACGATGAGTTTCCGAAAGAACCAATGTTTGCGACGTGCTTGTGGGAGCAGTCACATTAACAATAGGCTCTTCTTCGTCGCCACTGTGTACCAAAAATAAGTATGAGAATACTCAAAAAAGCAATATACTGAATAAAAAAACGACAGAGACTTACGAGCTAACGAGGGCGTCGTTGTAAGGGTTGAAGGCTTCCTCTTCTTCGGGGGAAGTTTCTTCGGCAGGAGATTCGCCGGCTTTGGAGGTGCCGGAGTCTGCAACTTCACCCCTTTTTATTTTATTCTGCGGGGAAGCAGCAGATGGAAGAGAGTGTGCAGACTCGGAAGCTTCGGAATCAGCATCTCTTTCAGAGGAAGCTGCGGATCTGTGAGAACCTGCAATTTCACTCTCAGGGCGAGAAGTACCCTATGCATCGTCGGCAACGATGTCTCGCTCATCGACCTCCCCACCCTCGGGTAAGGGAGGTAAAGAGGCAGTGACTTGGTGGTTCTGGAAAAAAAAGACAATAGAGAGAGAAAGTTGAGGACAGAAGTTAAGGGAAAAATAGTAAAACAACATTCGGAGTTTCACTCCAAGTCAAGAAAGCAAGATAAGTGATGTACGAAATACAAAATCTAGAAAGGAAGATGTACTTACTTGGGGGAGAGCATGGGCACCACTATATGGCTCCACGCGGCAGGAGGATGGCACTGGTTCCTTCTTGCTTAGCGACGAAACACGCCGAACTAGCTTCTCCAAGTCCTTCACAGGGAGATCTTTGGAGAGGCGGTCGACATCTTTCTCGCCAGCATACATCCACATAGGGTTTTTGCGAGCCTGTAGAGGTTGCACCCTAATCCTAAGGAAATAGGCGGTGATTTGGATACCCGACAATTCCTTGCCTCGGGTATTTTGCAGCTCATGGATACGCTTCATCAGCGCTTCTGTCGCCGTTTTTTCTTCTTCGGTAGCCTCTGCGTCCCAGGATCGGCGGTGAAGATTTTTTGCGTTACCGTCAAAAGGGGCGATGTTGTATTCCAACAAGTCGGAGCATTCCTCGTGGACATAGAGCCATCTTTTGCGCCACCCTTGAACGGAGTCGGGGAATTTGACGTCGAAATAGTCGACGTCAGGGCGAACACAGATAACAACACTGCCTATGTTATAGGCAATGTTGTGGGAGCCATTGCGGCGAAGGCAGAAAATGCGCTTCCATAGAGCCCAATTCGGTTGGGTCCCGAGGAAGCATTCACAAAGAGTGATAAAGATAGAAACGTGAAGGATGGAGTTGGGAGTCAGCTGATGTAGCTGCAACCTGTAAACAAACAGCAATCCACGAAGAAAATCATGGATAGGAGCAGAGAGGCCGCGAATTAGGTGGTCGACAAAGCTAACCCGATATTCGATGGGGGGCGACGGATAGCTCTCTTCGCTGGGGAAGATCAGCGCCTCCTTCTTCTTCTTCGTCAGGCCGAGCTTCTTGAGCAGGTTCACATTCTGGTTGGAGATCTTGGATCTCTCCCACTCGGAGAACTGCAGGTCTTCTGTCGCCATGGGGGAGGTGTGCTTGGTGAGCCTTGACCGTGGCGGCATTCAGTGGGACTGATTGCAATGAGGAAGCAGGCGCAGGCGCAAGAGCGTATTGTAGCAATAGGGGATTTTGGAGAGAGAAAGAGCGAAGGTGCGGCGCAGCGAAGGGGAGAACGGAGGAAGAAGAAGGTCCTTTATAGCAAACCTGTGAATCGACGCGCCGTTGGATGCAGCAGTAATAGGCTTGATGCTTTACACGTGGTCCAGGGGGTAAAAACGTATTTTTACTACGATGGAACTGGACAGGCGCTACAGCGCGCGTGCTAGGAAAAGCGGAGGACGTGTATCCCCCACTTGCGTAACGTGTCAAACTGCCGCAGATTTGGGGTCCACAGGTCAGTGATAGGACAGAACTCGCGTTTTCCCGATACAGGGGTCGTGGCTATCGTCAGCACTGATGTCACTTTAACAAAGGAAAATCTCGGCTGCGGTATTATGAAGATTGGTGATAGTGAAGAAGTAATGGTAATTTCGAGAGCTTTTGATCAAATACAAGTTTTTGTTCAAAAGCTCGGGGGTTACTTTTTAAAGTGTTTTATCAAGAGTATCGACAGGGAAACTTTGGGCAGCACAATAAAGAAAAAATGAGAGCCTATGATCAAATACAAGCATTTGTTCATATGCTCGGGGGCTACTCCCATCGGGAGCGCTGGTCGTGCACCCGATAAAGATGGAAGAATTCGAAAAGATGACAATATAGCGACAAAAGATATTAAAATGGTGAGCCTACAACCAAGTACAAGCACTTGGTTGTAGCCTCTGGGGCTACTCCCATCGGGAACGCTGTTCGCGTGCCCGATGAAATTATAAACAGCATGGTGAGCATATTTCGAGTTATACAAATAACTCTTCATATACTCCCATCGGGAGGACAAGATAAAAATATACAAGTCATCCGATGACTCGAATAAATATGCTACTCCAACAGCCGAAAAAGCACTAGACAATATATTCTCAGAGTGCCTCAGTCGCATATTAATCTCTGAATGCCGCAATACTTTGCGAAGGTAAGTCCCCAGGATACGTCCTGTGCGGCGTGGCACCGCCTCTGACGGTGCTTTGCTAGTTTTCCGTGTCAGCAGATGCGAAGAAAAATCCTAACGGGCGCGTTAGGTACCCGATAAAACATGACTGGAATTCGACATCTGGTAAGACCTTAAGCGACGTAGGTCGAATTACACCAGTATCCCGAGATCATGTCCAGGGACGTGATCTTGAAGTAGGTTTTGGTGGGTTGCCGCAAGAGCAGTTAACTAGTACCTGATCCGTCAGATGAACTAGCCCCAATTACCGTTATCCCTGTACAATATATGATTGATTATTTAAAAATATATGTTAACTCGAAGAAGTTGTATGGTAATTGTAAGGTTGGAGATTTTCCCTGATTCTCCGATTCAAGCAAAATCTCGGGGGCTACTGACATAGGCATCCCCAATAGGCCTGCCGAAGAAGGTACCCGGGGTTTACTGAAGACCCACGAGTCGACGAATATGGAGCTCGGAAGCCCAATTAGCTATTGATAAGGAAAGATAGAATTGTATTAGGAAATAGAGAGATTTGTAACTTTACGGGTTGAACTTAAAGAGTCTCCCAGAATCTGTAAACTTGTGTAATACGAAACCCTCGGCTCCGCCTCCTATATAACGGGGAGTCGATGGACGAAGAGAGCATCGATTTCATTGTCAACACAACCCTAGTTTTCTAACAGTCGAGTACTTTTCCGGCTGAAACCCTCGAGATCTACTTGCCCTCTACTTCCAACTAAACCCTAGTCTACAATCCGTAGGCATTGACAAGTTAATCCCTTGTCAACAAGTCCCCCCGAAGTTCCTCGGCAAGCTTTAACAGGCAAGCATTTCCTAAACTCATGTCTCTGCAGAAGTCGCTCACCTATCTTATTTTGCCTTCTCACTTATGCTAGCCTTGAGTTGCGTTCTTGTCACGTGTCCTATCCACTTGTTACCTCAAGCAGCCCATATTGCCATCACCACCTCCTACAGCTATTGTTTGGTTATCGTGTCTGCCTTGCGAGTCGTAGTGCATGCTAGTGCTATTATGTCTTGTTACCGTTATCGTTATCTTATCGGGTTATCTGTTGGGGAATCATGACACATGGCTTATGGATATATTTGTTGGAGATACACATGTTTTACTTAATTGTTAACAGCTAAAATTGTAAGCAGATGCATCTGTGAGCCCCTTTGTGAAAGCATCGGAACTTTGATTCGCTAATGTCCCCTAGGACCCGAGTTCTTATTATTTGTTCCGAGATTGAGCGCTCTACCCGTATGTGGGTGAAATTATAGATATGGTAAACCTAGAGGGGGGTGAATAGGTTTCTACAGATTTTTATTCTTTCTTTGCAGTATTAGGCTTTGCGGAATATAAAGGTGAGCCTAATGCAAACTAGGTGAAACAACCTATATGAGGATACAACTAACTCGAGCACGAAGGCTCTCACAGTGCGATTAAATCACAAGTAAGGAGTTCGGTTAGAGATAACCGATAGCACGCGGAGACGAGGATGTATTCCTGTGTTCCCTTCCTTTGCAAGAAGGTACGTCACGTTTGGAGGGGTGGAGGTCCCACGAAGGATTCCCCACGCCACGAAGGCTCACCCTATTCTCCGGAGCCTATCCCACGAAGGAATAGCTCACTCACTTGTGGTAGACTTTGAGGTACTGCTAGTTTTTCCTCAAGCCTTCCTCCCCTAGCTTGAAACCCTCGAAGACGCGGGCCGTCGTCGCGACTCGCAGGTGCCTTACCGCTACCGTGAGGCTTCGGGTCCCCGCCGACCGGCTCCCCGTGCCGACGGGTGGATCCGCACCCACCGCTCGACGCGTGGGCCGTTTTATTTCGATTGTATACGCGGTGCTCGCCAAATGACAAATGGGGCCGCTCTATGGGGCTGCCGCAGCCAACGACCCAAGCGGGTCGTCGTCTATTTATTTATAGAAAATTATATATTGCCGCTTCCGTGGGGCCTCCGCAGCCAATGGCCGCTGTGGTCATCTATTTCATTTAGAGAATATAGTATAGAGCCGCCTCCGTAGGGGTCAGCCCCGTGCCCATGGCACGTGACTATTTTCGCAGCCTTTAATCTAAAGTGACTCTTATGCTAAACATTGTGCATCCCGACGTTGACCTAGCAGCTAAGGCGGCGAGCATAGCCGTTTCGACCATGCCGACATCGGCATAGGCATCGGCATCGTTTGGAGGATGTGGTGCTCGAATAATAGTGGAAATGCGATATTATTTTTACATGCATAATATATAGAAAATAGCTAGATCTCTAAATCGATGCATATGAAGCTACATATATATTCTGGTCATAATCCCCTTAATTATCTAAGGGATGGATGCGTGGCTTCACGTCGTCGTCGTCTTCATCGCTTGCATCTTCGTCGTCTCGAGTAGTAGTACCCTCCGCACATTGTTCCGTCGAACACCTTCACCGTGAGCTACATCATCGCCTCATATTTGAAGTGTACGAACCAGCCGAAACCACACCGTGCGCGATGGCGTAATTTCTCCCAGCCCTTGTCGAGGTACATCCGGCCTTGTCCGTCAATAGGACCTCCACGGTCCAGACAAGGACCGCAGCTACACTGCTTCGCAGATACACCTTAGCCGGCTCCCTGCCGCCAAGATAGTACGCAAATTTTTTTGGGAGTTCCCGCAAAGAGATCGAGCCGATCGTTTGAAATTAGGGAACCCTTGAAATTAAAGGTTTTTTAGAACATGCCCATAATTAATCACATGCATCATATATGTGGGAACGCGTACGTACCTTCTTGACTCAAAGGGTCTTCAGGACGACGATGAAGAACTCCCTATGATCAATGGCGTTGTTGACGGTGGTGGTGGCAATGATGATGATCCCCTTCCCCTTCCTTCCGGTCCGCGTCCGAGACGTGGAAGCCATGGCAATGGATAGCGGTATGTGAACGAAAAGAAGAGAGAGTGCATAACCTATTGACACAAGGGATGGCCGTGTGGGTGTTTATAAGGGAGAGATGACCGTTGTAGGGTTTACACAATAAAATAAGGAGGAGATGACCGTTGTGGGGGTTTATACACAACAAATTAAGGAGGAGACGACACCGTCGGCGGGGTATAGTTTATCATTTTACCGTGAAAAGTAATGCCTAAAAGGAAAGTAATGGCTACAAGAAATCGGTGATGGTTTATCGTTTTTTGCGTGAAAAGTAATGGGTACAAGAAATGGGTGATGGTGTATCATTTTTTGCGTGAAAAGTAATGGCTACACGAAATGGGTGATGGTGTATCATTTTTTTGCGTGAAAAGTAATGGCTACAACAAATCGGTGATGGTTTATCATTTTTGTGCGTGAAAAGTAATGGCTACAACAAAATCAGTGATGGTTTATCATTTTTTGCGTGAAAAGTAATGGGTACACGAAATGGGTGATGGTGTATCATTTTTGTGCGTGAAAAGTAATGGCTACAACAAATCGGTGATGGTTTATCGTTTTTTGCGTGAAAAGTAATGGGTACACGAAATGGGTGATGGTGTATCATTTTTGTGCGTGAAAAGTAATGGCTACAACAAATCGGTGATGGTTTATCGTTTTTGCGTGAAAAGTAATGGCTGCCAGAAATGGGTGATGGTGTATCATTTTTTGCGTGGAAAGTAACGGCATACAACAAATCGGTGATGATTTATCGTTTTTTGCGTGAAAAGTAATGGGTACAAGAAATGAGTGATGGTGTATCATTTTTTTATGCGTGAAGAGTAATGTGCATACAACAAATCGGTGATGGTTTATCATTTTTTGCGTGAAAAGTAATGCCTTAAAAAGAGTTTATAATTTAGCTCGTGGAAAATAATGCGTAAAACCAAACTTTGCGTGAAGCTAACCGACGATGAGAGAGAGAGAGAGGGTGGTGGCCCCGACCGTAGAGAGAGATAGGTTATCCTGCCCGCTAGATCCATACGATCAACTGGTCGTCGGGCACGATCCGCGTGACAATGGGCTAGCACCAATCAGGGCAATGTTGGGCGTCTCGTGAGAGTTTGTGAAGGGAGAGGCAAAACTGAAGTAGTATCAAGAAACCAAGGGCAAGTGAGTAGTAAACAGACCATAGGGATTCAAATATGAGATTTAAAAAAGGAAAAATGTGTGTTTTGTACAATGAAACCCATCTTGGCCTACCTCAAACTATTTGCACACAAATCTACATGAGTGTGAAAATTATGGTCTCATTCGTACAAAGCATGTTTTGGGAAAGCCGTTTTGGGTAGGGCTGATTATGGAAAACCATGCACCTTCATAGCTACTAGGTGATTTGAGAAGTGGCAATTTGTGGTGAAACTTGATTTATCTACGATTTATCTATGATTTGAGAATTGGAAATTTGTGGTAAAGACTCCATGAGTAAGTGCCACTCTTTTCGGAATTTTTTGCACATTAAATAACTCATTTAACTAGTTAATCCCATTTGTTGACTCTCTCCGTTGACCAGCCACTTGAGGGTAAAACTGAGTATATTGCACTAGCCAGTATTAGCACTCAAGGTGAAAACTGAGCATACAAAAATGCTAGTATATGACTCCGAGGGTATACCCGAGTATATCTAAATTTGGGTTAGACTCAGGACGCGTGTTGCGTGCGTGCGGGAAGACGTAGCCATTGTTGACGCGTGTCGCGGTGACGTAGAGACGTGCCATTGTTGATGCGGGTCGCATTTAGGACGCGTAAGTCCTCTCCCTCCCTCTCCGCACACACGCACGTCTCATTATCACTCACGCACGAAAACCACCCCTCTCACGTCCCATCAACTTCTCCAAAAAACCCCAACCGCCGTACGAGCCCTCCCCCGCCGGCGATGGAGAAGAAGAATGCGCCGGCGCCACGCCCGAGCCCGCCGCCCGAGCCCGCCGCCGCCGAGCCCGTCGCCGCCGGAGCCCGCCGCCGCCGAGTCTGTCGGCGTCCGAGGGCGCGCATCCGAGGGCGGCGCATCCAAGCGCGGCGCCCCGTGAACCGGGCCGGTCTCACGGCCGACGGACCACTTCACAAGATCGGCGAATGCTTATTGGCGAAAGAGGAGTACGTGGACAGCTACTCGCTATGAGGCAAGTCCGGTAGAAATTGAGCGCCAGTATTAACTCGATCCCGACGTGCACCCGCACGAATGGATCAGTGCTACACCACGTCTCTTCCACGCGCCGCTGAGTTCACTCTTCCTCCATCCTCGCACATCCCGCTACGCCACCATAGATCTATCTCGATGCTTCGTGAAGGTTCAAATTCCTCGCTTTTCCCGTGGCGTCACCGATAGATCTTATTTTTCAATCTTAGTGTCGAATGTTATCTTTTCAATATATTTTAGATTCTATTTCGTCGGCTTTTCCCGTGGCGTCATCGTGCTTGCCCAAGAACCCGTCGCACAAGATACGGCTGCTGAACCCACTCACAAAGAAATCGAACACTATGTTTGAGGCTGCGTATGCCATCTCCGGCTTTTCCGAAATCGCCGCCGTTATCAAATCCCGCGACTATGGTCTTCGTTGCCGACACACTCCCGGAAATTGGTTGGGTCGATGAGAGCACTCCAACCAAGGATATAAATGAAGATGGGGATTGGGAGAAGGAAGATTTTCGATCAAGAACCATTGTTTGCGTTGCATTACCTGCGTTCAACGGTGAACCATGATGCGTAGCTGCGGACAATTTTGAGATCCTAAGAATAGTGTGCACCAATGTACAGTAGCAAGCAGGCACACAGCACCGTCAAGATGGAGACACTAATTTCATTTCGTGCAACTTGGACGTCAGAAGTTCTACCTTGCGAAGTCGATGGTGATCCGTCGCTTGTGTTGCTGGTCGGGCCGGCGGCTTTGGCGGGCAAAACCATTGGTGTACCGTGTGGACACTCGTGAGCCGCTCTCTCCATCCTGCTTCGCAATATACTGCGTAACGCCTTCTTCGTGGAATTATATCCGGTGCCTCCCGTCGACACCAGCGAGTGTACCCGACACTTCAACCCGGCACGATCTACTACACGGATTTGGGTTATATCGTAGAGTACTCTCATGATACAAATGCCCGGGATGAGTGGCTACTACGTGTGGATAGAATAGGACTCTACGTCTGCTTGAGAAATGAACACAGTGCCTATACCGTTTGGAGGATGTATTGGCCTCACACCGCAGTACGGAAGGAGTTCAATGAATATTTCCTTGGGGAATTGCACGAATGGAGCGACGAAGAACAGTATGTGGGGAGTGAATGAAGAACAAATTCATTCATCCTAATCTCTCGTTGTCCATACATTATGCGTGCGTGATCTTGTATATTTTTGGCGCCTTAGTTTGTCGTGAACATTAACAATGTTATTGGCTCGCTTTTGGCCGCCGTATGCAGTTTACCTATGTATTATACTTAGTTTTCCGATTATGCTGCCGTGAATTTATCATATAATAGCTTCTAGATTTGCTACTAGATTTGCCGCCATATCGTGGGCAAAAAACGAGGGCCAAAAGGCATAAATAACCCCAGCAGATTTGCTACTAGGATTTGCCGCCATATTGAAGAAAGACAAACTTTAAATAGAAGCTTCTCTCAGATTTGATACCAATTTGGTGAAAAGAGACAGAGAGAGAAGAGAGGGAAAAGGTGCTCTTAAAAATGCCAATTTGGGCCGAGAGACAAAACTCCAACCTCCCGCTCACGTGCAACCAAACGCTTCATCGTCCGTCCCACGCGGTCCCTTCCCTACCGGGGCCCCACGCGACGCGGCCCCACAACGGACGCGGCCCCGCCGCACGACGCGCGCAACACGTTAGCACGTAACGTCCAAATAAACGGACTCCTTCCGCTCCGAGCTCCTTCTCGCGGGTCTTCTCGTACAAAGGCTAGGCAAAACCGAGGAA